>NW_010161811.1:0-62600 GCF_000695765.1 Mesitornis unicolor | reverse complement strand
AGTTGCCTGCCCCTTCTTCCAAGATTTTTAGCTATTTTCTTTCATATCATATTTGATACTGGTGCTCCTAGTCTTTCATTTCTAGAGAATATGCTCGAGTCTTTCAGCAGAGCTATGTTTATGCAAACTGAAGATCTAGCCTTAAAATAGCATCTAGCATTAAACTGGCATAAAAATGTATTAAGCATTAGTAATACTAAAGTGAATAAATGCACCACCTTAACCTTAAGAGGGCCATTAGTCTCCATATTCTTTTTCAGACAACCCTTTATTTGTAGGTAATCTACTGGAAAAGAAGGCATTAGTCCAGTCTTGTTTCTAAAATCCTGCTGACAAGTTTGCCTCTGTTCACCGAGGGAGGAAGGAAGAAGCAATAATCTAACAGCTAGGTCTGGAAAAGTAGTTTTGCCTTAAGAGGGATGCAGCTGCATTCATATTTTGTTCCTGAAGGACAGAGTAGTTTATTCTTGGACCATTTAATTATTTTTTTTTTACCTTCTGAACCAGAAAGGTTTGCTCTGTGCTTGCTGTGACCTGTGGGATTGCAGTGTGTCTTTAAAGAGGAACTTTTGGAATGTATTTTTTATTGATGCACAATCAAACAGGAGTCTGAATGACACCAGTCTAAGCACACTTTTCGTAATTTGTGAGCTGGCCAGGTACACAGTACACCGTATCAGGGTGACTAGGTGTTGACTCATGTACTCTGGGTAGCTCTTGACAGCAGGGTGAAGGTGAACATTTTCAAACTGTAGCACCTAAAAATGTCTATAGCCTGGGGTGCTTTCTAGGGAGATTTTTCCAATTCAAGGGCACAGTCTCCAGGGAAGGCTTGTGAATTCAAGGCCATTTCTATTCTAGACAAGAACATACATTAGCTTGCTCATGGAATAGGAGCTTGCTCAGATATGAAGAAGATGCATCTAATTGTGGTGAAAGCATCAGAGAGAGAAAAATGGGACTCCTGTGAGAGAAAGACGTTTTAGAGTAGAAGCATTCCAGAAGGTTTTTTTTCTGTGTATCTTCAAGAGCCCAAGTACCCAAGGCCCAAATCTGTGATCTTCATTACCTTTGGCATTCTTGATAAAGATGCATTTTTCTCTCTGTCACCTTTTCCATAAGCCATTGACCTCTCAGACACATTTGAGCCAGATACTGGCCTTAGTGAACTGGGTATCATCCTCTGCACTCTTGGTCACCAGCTTTACTCTGCAGTGACCCTGCTGATATAGATGCAGGTACCCTTGTTTATATTAATGTATTTGAAAGCAGTCTGTGGTGCAGAGGAGCTCCTGAGCACTGGTATATTGCTCATAGTAGACGTGTGTGGAAGTGACAGTGCTTGGTAGTTGGGAGATTGGTTTCTCTCTGTTCCTGAATGTGCTGGACAAAGGGGAAAGAGAGGAATTAATGGAAACAGACACAATTGAAACTCATCCTTGCTGTGGCACTGAAGAAAATCTGCTCAGTGAAATCTAATCTTTATTAACCTTTGGGATCTTTGCTTAGAGTGCTCCTTAGAGAGAAAACACCAAGGAAATGTGGCTTTGTCTTCCAATGGCTAAGTCTGTGGAGGAATTGAGGACTGGTCCTAGGCAGAATTTGTCAACCTCTGTGGATGTGCTGTCTGTCTCCTGTTTCTTTGTCTACAAAAATTGCAATGAAATGAGGGGAATAGAGAGGAGACTTGAGAGCTGGTGAGAATCAGGTCTGCATGGGACTGGTTCTTCCTTCTCTGAAGTTCAACATACTTAAGAGATTTGCCATCAACATCCAGCACAGGCATCTTCTGTCACTTGGGCCAGGCAGGCCCTTCAGTTAGGGGCTGGTGTAGTCAGCAGAACGCAGTGGGATTGCATGAGCAAGAGGGACCTGACAGAAAGCGCATTAATAGCAGGCAAAAATAGCTTCAGTTGTGAACAGTGACAGGTAGCAGATAATTCTGAGTGGGTAGAGGGGATATATGGCTGAAACAGCGTCTTTGAGCTCTGAAGCATGAGTCTGCTACTTGCAAACTACAGCTTGGGCTGGCTGTAAATTTTGACAACACCGTAACTATACAGAAGTTTTGTGTTCTAAATTTTCCAATTAATAGAGAGACAGTGGCTGATCATGCATTATACTTCTACATGTATACTGGATAGGTTGTGAAAATCAGGAGCTTGAGGTGCCTGGAAAGAAGAGGAGGCTATTCAAAGAAAGGTTCCTGAAAATAAGTGGTTTCAAAGAGAAGGTGGTGAAAATCCTGGCTGGAGGGAAGATCTTCCCCACATCCCAGGTCTTGGACATAGGAAGATGTGTGGAAGTGGATGCTGGTACATGCCCACAGGCCTTGGCTGATGATGCCCAAGATTGTGAGCAGTGGCAGTGCACAAACAGATGAGTTTGCCTTACCTCTTTGGACCAGCCGTGACCTCCTTGCAAGGAAGGGAAGTCAAGATCCAGTGAATGTGTTGCTCAGGGGGAACAAGTGAGTATATGTGTCATGCAGTCAAGTTGGGTAAAAGCGCTAATATCACCTGTTCCTAAGTAAATGCCAGTATCTAGACCCACTATGTATTGTGGTTTACTTTATCTTGCCTGTGATAGGGTGGGAATAAGTTGATTCAGGGAACATTCTTCTCCACCTTTTGGAGGTGACTAGGTAGCTAGGCACTTTTAAGTATGGCATGATCAGCAGTGTGTGAGTAGAAAGGGCCTGCTTCTCCAAGCACCTTGGCAGTATCTGTGGAGTTTCTGTGCTGTAAAATGAAGGGACTGAATCTTTTTCTACTCCAGAATGGTGGTCCCTGTAACAATACTGGTCATTTCTGTGGGTGGCACAGGTGTAGCCATACTACTCCGTTAGTGTATTGAAGTGGCATGCATCTCTGGAGAGAAGCTGGACTCCTGCATCTTACAGAGAGAGATTTGAATTTCATTTCAGCCTTAGTCTTCTGAGTCCATTGTGTAACCATACAATGTTATTGCTGTGGTCTCTGCAGCTAGAGATAGAGGTGTACTTTGAACAGTAGGGTCCCCTGAAACTGAATTATGCTGTGAACTTGGCACTTGCATCTAGTAACTCCTGTCCATCCACACATCCCGTTTAATGTCTGTAGTCATGGCCCAGGAAGCCAGTGGTGTGGGAAAATGGCAGGCTTTTCTCCAAGGATGGCTCTTAGCTTCCCCAGGGCTTTCCACTGTCTGATTAGTTGATCAGCCTTAAAGCAGTGTCTAGGGAAGAATCAGTGCTCTCAGCTGGGCTCCCTGGCTGCTGCTGAGAGGGTGCCCTGCATCCCTGGGGGATTTGAAGACAACTGGTAGAATGCTGCAGGGGTGCAAGGAGGCAGGTGCTTTAGAGGGCTAGCTGATGGTTCAGTTGGCTTTGAACAGTCCTACCTCAGAACCATGTGTGGGGAAGGAAAGCACCAGGGTGTCTAGGGCTGACTTCAAACTCCTTTTGGTATTTAACTCGGAAAGAAACTACACTAGGAAGAGGAAAAGCCCATTTCTTTCCTGCCTATACTTAATGACCTCTGGTAATTTTCTGCCACCTGGCATATGTAATGGGATAAGGGAAGGGAAAGGAAACTGGAGTACTTAGTACTGGTTGGGTGTTCAGGGAGGTGAAACACTTGGGAGCCAAGTGGGAAGATGAGGTGGGGAGGCCAAGTGACAGTGAAGTCTGAGTCCAGTAATGCTACAGAAAGTGGTACCCAGATCAGGACTTGCTGGCCATAGACAATCTGAGAGGACTGTTTGTTCAGCCATGCTATCTTCAGGCCATGTTAGGCAATCTTTGGGCCACTATCTTTCCCCAGGAGTTTTTGTATTTGAAAGAGGAAAGCGATCCTGGGAACTGTCTTTGGTCAGCGTGGCTAAATGTTCCTCCATGGTGAGGCCATGATCCTCTAAGCTTGCTAAGTGCCAAGCTCCCATTAATTACACTGGCAGCAAGGCATCAAAATCCCCTGAGGAGCAAGAGTACAGAACTCTTTTCACTACAAATTATCATGGGAGGAAATCTTGAAACACATGCCCCTGTTTAACCTCAAAGATGTTTCTCTGGTGGTAACAAACGGATGCCACCGTGGCTGCACACAGGGACTATGCAGATACTTAGATTTGTCTTACTAGTTTTCGAGAGTGTAATAATCTGTTGTGAGGAAGAAAACCACCTCAGCTCAAAGAGATAAAACTTTGTGGTGAACAGACTTTTGCTTCTGTGCAAGGGTTTGTCAGAGAGAACTGAACCAGATTAATTTGATTTAAAGCATAGAAGTTGTATATAACCTATCTGGACTATAAATAGAAGGATCTAAGCAGATGATGTGCTGAGTGAACACACCATCCTTGACACCTCTATAACTGCTCCAGGTAGCAAACACTTTGGTCTTGCTTATTTGCACACTTTTTTTCTGGTGCTTGTTGCTTATGTTTTGCCAACAGACATTGGCAGCCTGCTTCCACTTGCTAGAAGACAGATTTTGCTTATCACTGCAAGAGACACTGATGTAATTGTGACCACCCAAGGCTTGGTCTGAAGCCTTGCTTCCTGAAAAAATGGGTTGACTCATCTTTCTTTAGCTTTCACTTTCATTGTAGTCTTAGGCTGTGAAATGCATTTATGTCTCAGCAAAGATATCGCTCATCTTTTCTGAATTTCCACAGAATCACAGAATGATAGAGGTTGGAGGGGACCTGTGGGGATCATCTAATCTTGGTTGGTTTTTTTTTATGTATTTATATGTATGTTACTGGGAATGTGACAGAATAAAGTGATTCTTGCTTGCTAGTTTTCTCTACTCAGACTGTAAGGGTATGAACACAGAGGGGAAAATGGTCTGCTTGTAGGCATGAATTGCTTGGGAAGAGGGGGAAGGACCAGCCCCTACTTTTTGTGTGGCCAGCTGGGTCTGATCTGAATCAGATGCTGAGGGATGGCTCTGTCCCTGTGCAGTTCCCTTCATCTTTTATAGCTGCAGCAAGCCCTGAATGCAGAGTATGAAAAGGTGACTGAGGATTGTAGTGTGACCTGTGCTACTTCTGATCTATTGAGCTATTCCCCTGTAAGTTAAGCATCCTTTTTCAGTGGTGGTATCCTGCTCTCACTGAAATACTAATTGAGTGTAAACGGTAGAGTTTGAAATACGCAGCCTACTGTCTCCTTGTTTTGGTTCAGGCACCAGAGTGCTAGGAGAGCTTTGTGCTTGGGGGAAGTCTAGTGTCCATCTCTGGGCTGACAGAGAAATGCAAACTGGATTTTGAGCAAAATAAAGCAGAATGAATTTGTCTGGGTTGAGGCAAACGTGTTCTGGGCATGTTGTGTTGGCTGCTGGTGTTGACGTTCATAGGAAAGTAAACTGCAGTAAGGAGTGTTTGTGAGGAAACTATGTATTAAAAATTTATGCCAAAGTATTTTCCCCAAAATTGCTTGTGCTCTTTTTGCAGCTGGAAGAAGGAGAAAAGGAGAAAGGCACAATGAAAAGCTATTGAAATGCTTTATTAACATATTATCTAAAGTGACTTTGCTTTAAAAAGAGTATTTTTTCATGTTTAGGTGTCATCGTTGAAAAATTTTAGTCCTACTAAAAATTTATTTTTAATATTTCACATTGCTGTTTACTGATTTTATGGCAAATGTTAAATTGAGTAAGAATTTTTACGTAAAGATTTCAACTGCGTGTAGCTCTATTTTTAAAATGAGAATAAAATCAATACAATGAGTCTCTTAAGACTCATGGGAGAGGAGAGTGATTACAAAATTACTATTGATGTGTTTTTCAATGTAATTAGTTCTCCAAGAAAACTGAAGATTTCTTGAAAAGTTTAAATTTTAAGCAAAGGACTTTATGGCTGAGTACTCTATGAGTATTATTAGGAAATTGCTTTGATTTTTGGTTATTTGGTGCTGGAAACATTAAGTATTTTGAGCAATTTTAAAAAATGTATAATAAATGTTTACAAAAAGTGGGGAAAATATTGAAGCCTTAAATGGGAGCAAAATGGGATACTTTCCAATCAGCTCCAGTCATAGATAAATCTGTCAACATTTATAATCTGAGCTAGGAAGTTTAAATATCAAGTATCATGTGCTGAATGTTTATATTGAACTGCATACAATCAATCCATAGGGTCAGCTTTTAAAATGTCAGAGGTTTAAATAGAACGTGTTGACAGAAAGCTGAGATTTGCTCAGAGTACTCCTATGCAGACCAAGATGCTATGTTTCTACTCATGGCTGATCAGTTGCCTGGTTCTTGCTGACAGCATTTCTTAAGTTATTGGAGCTGTCTTTAAAGATATTTGGTATAGTTGTGTTTGGGGCACTGGAGCTGGTTCTCTGTTACTATTGTACCGCTAGGAGCTTTGTCTTTGATACTTCTGGTCTTGATGTTTGCAAACACATTTGTTTGCAGTGCTTGCCAGAACTCTGAGGGAGACACTGGCAAGGTAACACCCCACCTTGGCCTGTGCTTTCTTATTCTGATCTGCTGCAGACAGGCTTGGTGTCCAAATCAGGAAACTTGTTCTCTTTCAAATGATTCCTCAAAAATTGGATCATTTGAGTGTTTTTGTTGCAAGCTGTGGAATATTACTTTTAGGAATAGCCAGGAAATCACAGTTCCTTGACTTGTGATACAAGTCTTCTGGATTACATAAGCCACACTCATTTCCAGCCTATCAGGCCTTGGTGAGTTTGGTTTGGCATCAGTGGGTTCCTGTTGTGGGTTTGTTTGTTTGTTTGTTTCCTTGGCTTTTTTTAATTTTAAGGATGCATGCTAGTTGATGGCCATAAAAAGTGTGTATATCAAGCCCTTCCTTATCTCAGGCTGGAGGGTGGTCCATGTTGAAGGTCTCCACTGCAGGAGGCAGATTTCCTCGCAGGATGTGAATGCTTTGAGCCTTGAGGATAGTGATGTCTGTCCTGCAAAGTGTGATCAGAGGTTGTGCTAGTACGGATGATGCCACTGTAGCCCATCAAAACACACCAGTTCTGCAGGGTCATGCACTTGAAAATGGCCCTACTTAAATAAGCAGCTTTACTGGTCAGCTGATAAAGGCCTTCACAGGAGCTGAGGGAGCAGCCTGCTGATCAGTGAGCTGATATCAGGATGGGGTCCCATCTACTTGCTGTTTTCAGGCTGCTTGTTACTGTATATCTCAGGCTCCTTGCAAGGACTGAGGCACCCTGGTCCTTTGGGAATTTTGTCCACAGGTTAATGCCTGCAGTGAGGCTAAAAGCTTATGATAGATCAGGCATGTTTGAGTTTGACAATGAAACATAACTCATTGAAAGTGAAAGCTGAAAGCTTTATGGTGAGAGGAGGAAAAAAGGAGAGGAGGAAACAATGCAGTAAAAAAACTTTTTACCCAGCTTTTCTGGTTATTGTCAGTATTATTATTTACTACCTTAGTAGTTTAAAGCTCTGAATTTGGATCCAGTCCTCTCTGCTTGACTCCCTATGGCACTAATGATCTCTGCCCAAAGAGCCTTCAGTTCAAGCTCAGCACCCTGTGAATGAGAAGAGATCACCAGTGCTCTACAAGGCACTATGTCTTGGGTGCTAGGAGAAGAGCTGCCATTCAGGTATTACTCAATATGTCGTGGGCTGTGCACTGAAGGAGTTGAACTGCTCTTCTCTGAGTCTCTCGATGTTTGAGAACACACTGATTAGGAGCAGGTAAAAATAGTGGTGTAGGAGGATGCACGCTGAAAGACTGCCTTAAGTAGGCAGGAGAAAATAGAAACTTTGCTGATTATCTATATATATATATATTTATATATATACACACACACCCCCTGCTAGGAAACTCTGCAGGGAGTTGGAAATGAAGGAGCCTCTTGAGATCTGGAAGCAGCTGGTTGCATTATCCATGAAATGTGCTTTATGACTTAAGTCGTCAACTCCAGCATGTCTGGCATGGTTTTCAGGCTTTTTCTCCTCATCTGCCTGGTCTGCCACAACCGTTTTCCCACCCCTAAAATCTTTGCTTCAGGAGATCATCTTCCAAGAAGTTCCTCCTTATTTAGTCTTGGAAGCAAACTGTGCAAGTAGCATGTCCTGCACCAGCCTCATTCCAAACCTTGCCTATATGTGAGTCTTGTGCAGTCACATCTGCAAGTGTGGTGGCTTTTTCATGTAGGCCTGAATGATGCCATGGGGCAGAAATCCAGAAGTTTCAGGATGTGTGTTGTGGTTTAACCTGGCAAACAGGTGCACACCACACAGCCACTCGCTCACTCCCCTCACCTACCAGTGGGATGGAGGAGAAAATCTTATGGAAAACTTATGGATTGAGATAAAGACAGTTTAATAGAACAGAAAAGGAATAAAAATGATAATGATAATATTAGAATGTACGAAACAAGTGATGCACAGTGCAATTGCTCATCACTCGCTGACCGATGCCCAGTCAGTTTCCAAGCAGCAGCCCCTGGCCAGCCCTCCCCCCAGTTTATGTACTGGGCATGAGGTTATATGGTATGGAATATCCTTTTGGCTTATTTGGGTCAGCTGTCCTTGCTACATCCCCTCCCAGCTTCTTGCACACTCCCAGCCTCTGCTGGCAGGGCAGTATGAGAAGCTGAAAAGTCCTTGACAGTATAAACACTGCTTAGCAACAACTAAAACATCAATGTGTTATCAACATTATTCTCAGCACAAATGCAAAATACAGCCTTATGCTAGCTACTATGAAGGAAATTAACTCAATCCCAGCCAAAACCAGCACGGTGTGTGTGTTCTTGAGGAAGGAAAGTGCCTGGGCTTCTTAGGACTTCAGTGCACTTCAGACATTTCAGATTGACACCTGAACTGCAGATGTTTTAATTTTTTTGGCAATGCTCCTGCTTGTGATCTTGGAGTAAACCAATCTCTGCATGGATCTCTATCAATTATTTTTGCTCCCTTGTGCCTGGCAGAGCAGAGTATTGAGCTACAGGGGCAGATGGCAGAGATGATGTGCTGCAAAGCCTAGTTCTCCACTCATGTCCACCTCCATCCTCTAATCCCTCAACCCTTACTTGGCATCTGTAGCAGCTGTTGCTTGCCCATCTCAGCTGCTTTTTAATGTGGAGCATCAACACTCCTTTGGTGGATTTGGTCCTTAGACTCTGACTCTTGATGGGAACTCTTGGATATTTAAAGGGTTTCTCTTGGAATGGGTATTGATGAGTTTGGCTGGCCAGAGAGGTGTTTAGAGAGGGGCACTTTAAGAGTTAACTGTATTCTAGACAGTTGTGAAGATTCCCTGTATCTTCTTTAAGCCTTTAACTCCATAGCAACCACATGTGCCTCTCTGCCTCTTCCCCATCTCTCATCACAGCCTGATTGAAGTGTGCCAAAGGCAGGATGTTATTGAATGATGAATTTTGTGGAGTTGGTTCTTCTCATGTATTACTGTGACCCATTTACCCTCTTGGGATTAGAGCTAAAATAATGCAAATCCAGTATTTCTGAGGATGTTTCCCTCTGCTCCCATCTGGTTGCTCTCATCTTGTAGCATGTATATTGAGTAGTGTGCAGTTGTTTTAGGGTTATTTTCCTCAAAAATATGAATTCTTTTTTCAGGTAATTTACTGCAAGCAATAGAGGCTGTAAGTCTATTTTGGCATAAAACAAAAGGTATTTATATGCTCAATTTCTGTGTCTTTGAAAAGAAAATGCATAGTTTCAGGTATGCTTCTGGGTTAATTATCTAGAGAAGGAAAAATTAGCAAGTAATTCTGTTTGCTTTTTTCCTTGCTGCATTTCTTCTTTGTGTCTTTAAATAAATAAATAGCAAGGTTTTAGCTCTGTTTGGAGTGAAACTGGTTCTGTTTCTGAAGTGTGAGTTGTTTGCTGAGGTGGGGCTAAGTAACACTGACAAACTCCAAAGGTTTCACTGTGGAGGTGGACTGATAACTTGTGGTCTTCTTAAGCCACAGATAATTGTTAGCTTGACCTGTGGTAGCTGAACATGACTGTTCTTTTTCTTTCTTAAAAGTAGGTAACAAAATGTGTTACCACAAAATACAAATTAAACTAATTTTCTTGGCCGCTGGGACCAGTCTGTGAGTGTGCATATGGCCAATTACCTTTGCTTATCTGAGAAAAGGTAATTTCTTACGTGTGGTAATTTGATTGTTTATAATTGGCCCGTCTGTACCCTGTGATTTCAAAGCACCACATAGACGGAAAAGCTCAAATGGATCTTTAAACAGATGTGATCCAGACAGCCAGCAGGGTGTTTTTACAGATAGATGGCATGCCAGATCCATGCAGATGTAAAATGTATTACGATTATCTGGTTTGGACAGGACTGAGAGAGAGAGAACACCAAGTCTTGTGAGGCTGCAAGACTAATTTACTTGCTGGAGACACAGTGTAATAGGCCAGCTGTCCTTTAGGGCCTGTGCAAAGAGCAAAGGAAGTCTCATGGCATTTCTGGTCTCAGAAACAAAGCCACACCATGTAGAAACTCTGGGTGTTTGTTTGTGGGGTTTTTTGAGGGTTTGTGTGTGTGTGTGTGTATGCTTTGTTCAGCTATAGTAAATTGTTGTGCTGCTCTGTTGTAGCCTCAGCCATCAGAAAGAACTCAAAGAATCCTTTTACTTGAAAACAGCCAGAGACTGTCAGAGTATTACGGTTAATGCTATGTATACACTTAGCCTGACCTCATTCTTCTTCAGGTGTCTGCTGGTGGCCACTGTTGCAAAGCAGGATAGTGAGTTAAATGGAACTGTTCTGACTTAGCATGGCCTTCCTTATGTTTCTGTGGGACTAATGAGATAATTTTAAAATAACTGATATTCAGTGAATCGGCTTCTTTCCTTTAAGCAAGTATTCTTAAGAGAGGCTTGTGTTCTGTTCTGAACCAAATATTTTACTTCAGTGGAGTCCTCACTCTAAGCAGGATCTGGATTTGTCCATCTAAGGACCTGAACAGGGTAGTGATCCGAGAGCAAGGAGGCACACTGGAGAAGAAAATCTGCTTGTTGTATGATGGTGGCTTGCTGGCTGGCCTGACTACTTTTCTGGGTGGGAGACTGCTAGGGTGCCAGTGAAGACCTTTCTGAGAACATGGGTGCTGGATGGTCTCTTAGAAGAGGATGCAGAGAGGTTGGAGAAGTCTTATACCTGGTAGCTCTCCTTCTTCTGGATCTTGGGACAGCACCAATATCTGGCAGTTGGGGCAGATATTTTGTCAGTCAACTTTTGGTTCAAACCTAACTTCCAGCTAAGAATGCTGGTTGTATGGATCAGTGTAGCACCCTGTATTTGGTAAGCTGACAGTGCCTCGTCTCTTTTGAGAAGCTATAAAGCTAGTAAGCAGAGCATCAGACTCTTCTGGGGTTTGACTAATGTCTTGAAGGGTTCAGTTTGAGTGATAAGGGGGAAGAAGATACAGCTTTGGAGGTGTTGTGGGGTAGAGAGGGAGGAGTATGGTCCTCCTGCCTTAGCCTTTGTTTTCTACCTAAGGGATTTTCTGCAGTTTGAGTGTTAAAGTTGCATCTTAAACTGCTTCTTTTGGAAGGAGAACCCAAAAGCTTCCATCTCCTCAAGCTTATTGCATGCACTTTGCTTAGCTTTGCCCTGCTGTGTGTGTTCTGCTGTGTTGTCCATCTCAAGCTGGGCTGTAACTGAAAAGCGCTACAGCAAACCATCTTAATTAACTTGACAAAGAGCAGCCAATTTTTGTGCCACTTCTAATGGTTTTTAAGGGGAGGTGAAGTGCTGTTTGACAAATGGGGCAGAGTCAAAGCCAGTTTTTAACTCCATGCAGAGCTGATGCTGGTGAGTGAAGTGGCATCTGATTCATGCTGAGGTTTGCGCACAAGTCCATTTCCCAGTTGCAAGCCATGGAAAAGGGCTAACCAAAAGATGTGAGGGGACCCTACCCTGGCCACCTGCATCGTAGTTCCTCATGTAGGTACAGGGATGCAAAAGAAAGGGGAGCCTTTGTGCAAAGGAAGAGGCTGGAAAGGGAGTGGGGAAAGAAGTTTGGTGAAATCACCTAGGATCAGTCTTCAGGAGTGAGGATTTAGGAATGAGACAGAGGTGAACAACTTGATGGGACTCTCCACTAGGAATGCTATTGGTGAATTTATGCCAGTTCTCCAAATGTTTGTGCGTGTTGTGGTGCACGTTACTGGTTGTCTTTTGTGCCTGGAATCTGTTTTTGGCAGAACTCTTGCTGCCTGGGCTGCTTTTGCAGAATGCTGTCATGGAAAGGGATTCTTCACCCACTCAGGGAGTATCGCCCATGTTGGAGATGTGGGAGTGGAATAAGCACCTTTGTGGGACTGAAGTTTCACAACCACACCTGGAAAAGGTTACTTTGTGTTGGAAAGTAGCTAGGCTTCCATAAAACTCTCTCGGCCTCTCTTGTTCAAGAGGCCGCTGTTTTCTCTGATGAGCTAAAGGGAAAAGATAGGAAAAAAAAAAAGAGATTCTGAGACAAAGAGCAGCAGCATAACATTTGATAAATAGCTGCATTCTGGGTAACAGAGTTGTATGCTTCAGGGTCTGTGGGCTGGCATCTTGCAGCTTGCTACTTTCCCATTCCTTTTCTCCTAGAACTCCTCAGTCTGTATCTTCACAGTGTTTGAGAGCAATGAGGACACTCATCCAGATATATCTGGTGCATTGAGACCCATTCCAGAGAGTGAGTCAGAGGAACCTGTCTCCCCTTCTCATAAACCAGAATTTTTCTGTAGTTCACATTTGCTATGACCACTTGTTTCTTCTGCTCTGCCTACCCATGAGTCCCTAGACTCTTGCCAGCTGCCTTTATGTGTGGGGATGATCTAAGGCCTGCATGTGTGATGTTCTTGGTGCCAAGACGACTTTGATATGCAGGGCTGTGATGTTGGTTCATTATTCTGATGTATCTGTATTGCTGCAGTTTGAAGATTGATTCCTGAAGGCACTAATCTTATTTCTTTTGGTTTTTAAAATGTTCCTTAATTGCTCCATTTAAGGTGTTTCTGGTGAGTCAGGCTCTATTACTGTCCTTAACAGTGGTGGCTGCAGCAAGATAACACTCTGATTCAATTAAAAAATAAAACAAAAATAAAATCCCAAAGTGGGCATCTTTTATGAAGTACTGAATAGTGCTTTCTTTTTCTCTTTGTGCTAGTAACAAAGGTTTTGTGAACTTAACGCTGTCACAAATTGGTGACTGCCTACGGTTGTTATTATCTTGCAATTCTCTTTGACCAATTGGATTCCACTGTGCCCACAGGGATCAAAAAGCTACAAGAAGAGAAGACACTTAGCATAAAAGAGTCTCAGGGACACTAGTCAAATGGTTGTGATTTCCTCTACTCTAGAAGATGGTGGCATAGTTTTGTTCTTGCTGATTTATCATAATTGATCCCCAGAGGAAGACAATTTTCCTGATCTTTGATTTAGCAAAGGATTTGGTTATTGAACATTGAGGCTTTAGGGGTCTTGCAATGAGATTTGAATGATTTAAAGAGCTACCATCCCTCAGTAGAGACAAGGTAAATTATTTTTGCTAGGGCAACCTTGCCTTAATTCAGTGTGAAGTCAAACAAGTTCTTGTATTAGCTAATTAACATTGGAGTTAATGTTTAGCCAACTTTCCTTTGTGTTTTCCAAGCTGATTTTTCCAAACAATGGTGGTCTCTGAGGTATAGTAACTGCTCGTGGAACCCTACTGATCAGCAGAATGAGAGTTTGTGAGTTTGGTGTGGCTGCTTCATGGTAACTGAAGGTGGCAGAGTTAAGAATAATCCTTTGACTCCAAGTTTGGAAACTGGTTTATTAACTGGCCCCGTAGGTGTGGGGGGAAAAAGTTGTCCTTAGCAAAATGTGACACTGCTTTCCAGTCTGGAGTGTGACAGCTCGTGCAGTAGTGTGCTGTTAAATGTTATTTTGCAGTAAAAATAAGCAAAGAAAGAATTTGTTTTGTTTGGGGAGTTTCGTGACTGACAATCCTAAAAGCTGTATTTTATTGTCTACTTATATTGCTGTTCAACTAACTGATGCGTCAAGGGAAGTTAGAAAGACTTGCTGTTTTAAGAACCATTCTGTTGCCATCTTGGGAGTGTTCTGTATTTGGTCTTCTCTTTTGTTTGTGAAGATGTTTGCATCAGAATGGGATATCTTGCTTATGAATCTTACCTACTTGCTCCTACTATGGCCACCATAATCTCTGGCATAGAAAGCCTGAAGGCTTCATTCTTCAGACTTTGGGATTCAGTCATAAAGATGATTGAATAATGAGGGGATAAACATGAGATTAAAAAGAGCTTTCCAGGGACTGCTCTGAAATCCTTTATGGTGCTGTTGCTATTGTTACAGAGGAATATCTCTGCATTACCGTGTGAAAGTCTGAGCTCTGGGGAAGCCCTGCCATGCAATATTGTGAGGACTTGTGATACCTTCATTCCCCAGGTTGCAGAGGGTTAGGGGCCATCTGATGTGATTCTCTCAAGGCTTTAATGTGCTTGGGTTTTGCAAAGTGTGTGATGGGGAGAGCTGCCTGGGAGCTGTGCATGTTGGAAGCCTGAATAGTTCTAGCTCTGAAGACTCAGCTACATCATGCACTTTGCGTTGTGCCATATGACAGTTCATTTCTCCTGGCAGTTGGCCGAGGACTGGGAGGATGGCTTACGTTTCAGCAGAAGGCTCATTGAAATAAATGTGCTTTTGCAAAACATGTTCAGTTGGTGGTTTTTTTATGGGGGAAGCTGTCAGAAACTTCTGAGCAGCTGTAGTTGTAGCATGGCTATAGGGTAGGGATCACCTGGTGGTAGGAGTGGAGGAACAGGAGGCGTTTGCATCTTATTGCTCACGCACTTCAATAGTACTGATGGAAGTCGATTCTCTGAGTATTGAATTCCTGTGTGCCCAAATGCTGGTATCGACAGAAGCCTTGTTAACCTTGGCACTTGGTAGAATTAGTGATTTGTAGAAACACAATGAGATGATTATTCTGCATGACCCATATAGATTGCTTGAGATTGCAGTGATTCTACTGACTGGCTCCTGCTACAGCCAGCAGATTCCCACTTGGCTGTTGTGCTCAAACACATCCGATTCCCCTTTGCTTCCACCACTGCTTTTAGGAGTACATGATATTTTTCTGATATGGTTACACATAGAATTTTACTTGTGCTTTGCTCAGCATTGCAATTTAAGGTTGTCACCCTGTGGCCTTTTTGCTTCCTTAAGGTTCCCCAAATTATCCTTATTCCCTAAAGTTCACAACCGTCCCAGCTGTAATAAACTACAGACATTTGATGCTGATGAGCTGTCACAAGAGATATCACTGATAGTTAATAGCAATAAGAGATGGAAAACGGAGATGAAAATAAAATGTTTTCAGGGAGGCTCTTAGCAATTCCCTTGTGATCTTGCTGTTGATCTTGACTACACAGAAATGACAGCATGTACTGAGACACCTTTTCTATGTGAAGTCAAGTAGAAATGACCTGTCTTCAAGGTGAACGGTGGAGGAAGGTTTGAATCTTGGGGGCTAGCATGAGATTCTTGTCTCCACAGACAGAAGGTGTTGGATCAATTAGCTGTTGAAATCTAGGCTTCTATAGCCATGTTTAAGCAAACACATCTGCAAAGAGTTCTTTAGGGACATATCAAAATCCTTCTCAAAGAAAGATGTACAAATGCAGAGTGACTAAAGCTGTTTATATTGCTTTCAGGTACAAGATACCCATGTGCATGTACGCACACAGATATATGCAGTCCTTGGACCCCAGAGCTTAGAGTGATGAGTTCAGATACTAAAGCCCAAGTGAAAAGGTAGATACAGGCACCCATTCACTACACCTAATCCTGTACCCTGTGCTTTATTGATTCTCTCCTTTGGTGGTGCTTGAGGGAGAGGAATTAAAAGGAAGAACTGGATTCCTGTTCTGAGTCCCTGAACCAGCTGGTGCTTGGGAACGTGTTCCTGGGCGTGTGCTGGCTGGAGGCTGGAACTGGTGGTCCTTCATTACCTGGCTCTTCATTTAACCTGTGGAATTCTATTCTTTAGAGCAGTGATAGGGCCGTGGCACTAAATCATTCCCAGCTGATGGAGTAATGGCAGGAAATGAGATCACTGCAAGCACGGTTTACTTGATGTTCTTGATGAGTGCTTGTTAGAGAAGATGATGTTTCCCTGCCCTGCCCTATTCTTCCACAGCCCTTCATGCATGCTTCCCATTGAAAACCGCAAGCCTAGGGAAGATAGTAAGTCATGAGGGAAAGCAATTCGTTTCCTCCCAGATGATGAGGTAATTTCTCCCAGAAAATTTTGTAAGGTCTTGCAGACTCTGAATCTCCACCTGATATCCAAAGCTTTGAGGGAATAGATGCTCCCATCAGTGCAGGGAGCATTGTATGACATTGTATGCACTGAACCTGGAATGGGAACAGCAGGGACCTGAACTAATTTGTGAGGGTTTGTGAGTATTTGTTTCTCTTGCATATTGCTGTTGTCCTGTCATGCAGTCAGGAGCAGGTCTTGCTGCTTCCTCCTTAGTTTCCCCTTTTGAAAAGAAAAAGGAGAAACACAAATGGATTTTGTTACCTTGCTGCTATGGGAAACTGTATGTTTTGGTGATTAGACGTCAGCCATGTATGAACTTGGGACTTCTGATTTTTAAGATGTATAATTCCAAGATACACAAAGACCCCTATGTTCCCATATTTTGATATATATATTCTTCTGCAGGGCAGAATGAACTTTAAAAGGCTGGATTGATAAATGTACATTCATTTCACTAATCAGTCATTATTCCCATGGGTTTGAGTTATTTGTTGTTTCTTCCTTCTTTTTCTTAACTTCATTGATCAGTTCTACTTAAGTTATTTTGGGGAAGAAAGTGTGAGGAAGTCAATTATTGTTTGAAATGCTGTGGGTTTTATAGTGTGGGTTGTTTTGTTGAGGTGTGTTTAATATTATTTAACAGAAGTGTTCTTTTATATTCACTCGGGGGGAACCACTTTACTTTTTCATGGCTGGAAAAAGGACAAAATGTTTAGATCAAAAGGGCAGAGAGATGTTTGCTTTTGGTCAAAGGGATATGCTATTAGAAAGATTTTTAGAAGGAAAATTATTGACAAGCTCTAATATTTAGGTACTGAAGTGTTTCTAAGTGCTTTCTGTGCTTTATAACTCCTCACATTTATTGATCACCTGAGCTTTCTTTAACCTTAGTCCTCCCAGCATCTTGTCTGGCAGTACATTACATGTTATATTCCTTTTAGAAATCCCTGACATGAAACATCATAGGTTTGGGGAAGTATATTCATAAACTATTACAGTGAAGGACCTGAAAGCAGAATGAATAGTGTTGTCCCATTGTCACTCTGTTATATTTGGCAAGTGATTCCAAGCCATGTATTATTTACTAAGCTTCAGCAAAACACAGGTTGTTTGAATCCAGTGGTTTTTTTTAGCATGGACTGGATTTTAAGTTCTGTTGGTTACATTGTGGTAACATGACAGTAATAACGTTTTCCATAGTGCAGAGTAGTGCATTCAGGAATATTATGAACAATTTAGTAGGAGACTCTACGACAGGAACATTTCTTAAATGGAGAAGTTAAAGACCGTAGCTATGGTGTGTTTCCATCTGACACTGCTGCCAGCAGAGACTCTGTTGTTTGGCTCTGCTGCAGCCGGTTCCCATGGCCTCCTTTGGGCTGGCACTGAAATTGGTGCAGCATCCGCCAGGCCAGGGAGGTGATCCATCAGGTGAGGGACTCAAAATCCCCAAACTTACCTGTGTAGCTTTCAGCTGTCTTTTCCCCGAATTTATCACCCATCTTATGAGGACTGGCACAGGTTTGCAGTGGGAATGTTATAGCTGGGGGTGTTCAAGAGGCATATAACTACTGTTTCTAGTGGGAACTTGGATTTGTGCTGCATAAAAAAGTGGCTGCATAACCAAGCCCTTGGTTTATTTCCACACTGACCAGTGATTTGGGCTGTTTAGTTATGTTGTAGTTATATTTCAAAACTTATCCTCCCTGTCTGCCTCTATAGATCTTCCACTAATGCTTTTTCAACTGCAGCATCTCTGGATGAGATTGCCCTGGTGTTCCCCACTGATTGGGGGTATGCTATGTCTCAAAAGGTAGCCCTTTTTTTAGTGGTAGGTAGCCAAGAGCTGATGGAAATGGAGGAAAATAAAAAGAGAAAAAGGAAACATTTCTTGCTGCTTCCATTCATCTAGGTCTCCTCAGTGGTCGGAAGGACTGCGGTCTCTCAGGGCAAAATGGTGCTTCTGCATTGTGATAAGTGATTATTTGAAGATTTGAACACTCCTGAAAACTGTTTACAAGTCATTTGGAGGTCATTACTTGAAGTTCTGGCCACCACAGGTAGTTTTTGTGTTACCCAGCTTACCTGTCCTGACCCAGCACAGACTGTAAGGAAAACTTGTAGAGAGCTTGGGAGTTCAAGGGTAACAATTTACAGCTATGCTTCACTCACAGCCTGGCTCAGAGCTGGTTAAGTGCAGATCGACTCTTGATTGCAGTGTTTCTCTGTGTGGGAGCCATTAGCTAACTGCTTTGTTACTCATTTGGGACTTAAGGGCTGGTTATACATATGGGGTCCAATACTAGATGTATGCATGAATCTCATGGGAGATCGGTGCCAGTGCTGGCATTCAGAGAGGGATTACTTGAGAGGTTTTATTTTACTTTCATTCAGCAGGGAGATGTTCCCCTGGCTCTGATGTGGCTGCAGGTAGTCATAAAATCTATGTACTTTTATCCTGAGACAAATAACATGCTTGGTGGAACTGGGGTCAGTGACTGGTGGCTTTAAGAAGTTAATTAATTGGAACAATGTTCTTTGGCTGGTGGTCAGTCTGCTGTCAATGAGCTGTGTAGCACTAAACATGACTACAAATGAAAGAAAAAAAGCTGTACGATCCTACACACACATCCATCCCCATACCCGCAGGTTGGCAAAAACCATGCAGGAAAATAAAAGTAATAAAGGCACATTTGGAAGTCAGGCTGAATTTTGTTCAGCTGTGTAAACAAAACCCCTTGTGATAACCTATTGCATGATTTGGGCTTGGGTTTCTTCTAAGATGAGTAGGGTTGAAGACGGTTACATATAAAAGGGCTCAGAAACATGGAATTGGGGTGTGATGTTATAATGCTTTGAGTGGCAAAGCTGGCTTAGGAGATTCCTGCCCTTTCTGAAATCTTCATCTCTGGTTGTTGTTCCTTTCACTTTTGTTGATGCCACTGTTTGTGAGACTTGTCCTGAATTACTGACATTTAGATCAAAAGCAGAACTTCAAAGGAGAGGAGGGTGCATGGAACCTTAATCTAAGCTGAGTCCCAGGAATGTCTGTGGGGATGGTAAGTCACCGTAGAGCAGATGGGAGTGTACACAGTGGGAACCTCTTAAGCAGGATTTGCAGTCAGAGAGATTGTAAAATGGAATTGTGCCCTTATGCATCCCCAAAAAGTTTGTGCTGTGGAGAAGTTGTGAATCTGTCAGTGCTGCCTTTTACTGTGTGATCTAGAAGTGGGACAAGAGAAATAGGAAATGTGTACCAAATGTTAGAAGATGTCTCTCTTTGTTGACCCAAATATGTTGTGTTTGATCCTTCAGAAGTACTGCTTCTTGCTCTCAGGGACATTGGTGTTTGGGGAAGTTTTGGCTTCAGGTAGGAAGGAGCTTACAGGTTTTGATACAAGCAGGCTTCAGGAGCCTCTGCCTTTGCTTATGCTGCTCGGTCTATCTGGATACTTGCTTGTGATGGAGCAAATGAAGGAATGTGGGCTTCAGAAACAGAACTGGTAGCTTAACTTGGTGGCCAAGCAATGCAAGTGAACAAAGGATTTTCTTAAATGAGCAGGAGAAGAAGTTTTGGTTTTTTTTCCCATTTTTTTTTCAGTGGATAGGAACTATGGGTGATCTCTCCTGATTATTAGGAAGGAATGGGGGGTATGGGGTATTTCAGCAGCTGAAGGGGCAAAGGAAGAAGTGGCTATGTTATCTGAGCTGGCCGAGGCTTTGGTCTTTCCCATCTCCTCTCTTTAATTAACAATGAGTTTGGGACAGTGGCTGATAGGAGTCAGCAGTTCTGTTCTTCTGCTGGTGTGGAGCCCTGGGAGGGATATGGGTCAGTGTGTGGTCTCCCTGATAGGCCTACAGTGGGTCTGGGAGCTAGAGGTGCTCAGGAAGGTGTCTTTCTTTGGAGAGGCTAAGGCAGCTTTATTTTTGTGGCACTAGATTTTCTTCTGGGATATATCTCCAGAGCGTGTTGTTGATATACATTGCAGTAACTTTCATTAAAGTCAAGAAACACCTTTACTAGTGATCCAAATTGCTCAACTGTGACATATAGACTACAACAGCAGCCCACAATAGATATGTTGATGTGGCTAGAGCCATCTGACTGATTCATAGCAATTAACTTAGTTGGTAAATTGAACATGTTTTTCTCCTTGCATATTGTTAGTTGGCAACTTGAGATTTTTCTCAGGTTTACTCATTCTTCAAAATTATCTCCTATGGCTCATTCTTTGTCCATGGCTGACTCATGAACTCCTTTATACCAGCATTTGATGCACTGGTTAACTTGAGTTAGTGTCTTAGGTCATTTGGCATTGGTTTGGTGTCTGATTGAACAAGTCTGAATGGTTAGGTTCAGGGTCCTTTAGAAGAGTTCAGATCAATCTGTACATAACTGTGCTCCAGTATTCATATAAATTTGCTCTTTCTGTGACCTTTAGACAGAAATGAGCTCATTGAAAGTATTTTAAAACAGATTACATCAAAAGATGCTGGAGCAAGTTCAGGGCCAGATCTGTAGGTTGTCTGGAGAAATAGGATAATACTACTGGACTAAACTTTTAGCAGCCTGTGGTGGTGAGCTTTCTGATGGCTACATTAAGACTGGTAAAAACTGTTCTTCAGCAATAGTTTATTCAACTTTCTCCTTTTGCTTCCTGAGCAAATCTGACTTCAGGCACATGCGCAGGATAGGATGCTGTCAAGTTACAGTGCTGTAATCACTTGGTACCTCTCATCTGAGTCTTCATCACTGAATCATGTGCATCCTTTTTGTATGCTACTACTGAACTCTAGAGAGACAAGCACCAGTGTTAGCTGAAGCTAATGTCTGTCTCATCATTCCCAAAGTGGGGGGGTTATGCCTGTAGCAGAGAGGGCAGATGTCATCTCAGCTGCACCTCACTCATGTTAGGCTGGCAAAGTGCTCTAAAAGCAATGTGGCATGTGCACTATCAGCTGCAAATCTAGCATGGGTTGTGTTTCATATCTTGGTATATTAACTTAAGACTTATTTCAATCCGTAGGTAAGTCTGTGTGGCTCAGGAGCACTCTATTTTTGCTGTTTTGAGTGTGTCCTCTGGCAAGAGGGGCAGAACAAGCAGCTCGGAGAAGGGAATTATGTTAGAGCTACAGGAATTGTTCAAGCTCTGCTCTCAGTACTCCTTTAGTTGTTTGTGATCTGTTTAACTGGCCCTTAAACTGACTGTGGAATAGGTTGCCTGTACCTTGGTGATTATAGCAGCCCAGCTTAAACAGTCTTCAGTCAATAAGCTTGATTCTTTTTGTGTCCAGTATTGGCAAAAATGTAGCTTTGGCCTCTGACCCCGCTGAAGGTCCCTGCCACTCTTGCTGAGGTTGTGCCTCATCGTGACCCTGTCTGGCAGAGCTGTGATGATGGATGCTTGGAGGGAATTGTGTCTTGTGAGGAGGGAGGTGGCTAATAATGGCTATTTGCAAAAACCGACTGTGCTAGTGAAATTGAAATCCTGCCTGCTTGCAAGCAAATCTAAAATACTGTAGCAGTGCAGCACTCTGGGATTGTGAGAACGAGCCCATTTCCAAAGTGACAGGCACTGGAGACGGCTTAGTGTAGACAGAAGACTCATCCTTACCATGTGTCATAGGCTCAGAGCTTGCCTGAATCTGTAACTCGCTGGTGGTGGCTTGCATATTTTCCCCTCCATCGGTCTTATCTGTCATGGCTTATATCCTGTCTGGCTGTGGGAGCAGTCTGGCAGGCAGAGGTGGGTTAAGCTATGTCAGAGCTTTTTATTATTGAAAGCACGTTCAGCCTGTGGACGTTAATCAATGGTAAATTAGAATGCAATTGATATATTCATATGACATGCACATTAATTTTAAATGTGTTTATTGTAATTAGTGCTGTTACAATGAATGCCAGAGGAAACGGGGAGTGATTAACCTCGCATAAGCTTTGTTATAATTTGTTTAAAAAGTCCAACTTTGAAATGAGACAATCAAAATGTTGCTGGCTGATAAGTGAGGAACACATTGAGGGATGTGTTTGAGTGTTGTTTCCTGATGAAGGTTCATGAGGAACCTTTGCCCCTCTCCTCTGACTTGCTTCGGTGACTCCTTCTCTGCTACCTCTCTTCTTTCTGATTAAGGCTTTAATCTTGGATCTGTAAAGTTTGCAGTGCAGAAGCTTCTCTATTCCTCTGTGAAACTCTGTCATCTGCTCAGTCTGTTGTGTCTGGGTTATGGGGTCTGTGTGGGCCTGGAGTGAGAAGCCATTGGGAGTGTACCACCTAGCAGGGCCCTGTATTCAAGAGAGCCTTATAGGATTATGTCCTCCCTGGTAATATATAGAGTTAGTGTCTCACACAGCTACAACAGTGCGATCTCATGCAGCAGGGCAAGAGGAGGCTGAAAAGTCTGTCTGAAGCTGAGGCTGTGCCTAGCAGAGGTGTTGGCTGGAGTATCCTATCGGAAGTGACAGTGTCCCTCACTTGTGGCTCAGTAATTTGTTACCCGGACTTTGTGTGTTGGTCGTGTTAGAAACCTTGTTTGCTTTCATCCAACCAGTGTTCCCCAGTGCATGCTGGCCCATGAAGAGGGATGTGAGCCTGCCACAAATGTCATGAGCAGAACTAGGGCTTAGTCAGCAAGGTAGGGGAGGACCAGGACTCCCTGGCTTTTTTTCTGTTTCTGGCAATCTACTTGGACTATGATGTTAACTATGTCTTCTCCAAGTGGCAAAAGGGTTGCTTCATCCCCTCTGTAGCCTGTCAGACCTTGGTTAACCCCAGGGATTAGGCAAAGGAAAAAAAAAAAAACAACAAAAAACTAGTGATGTAGAGGTCTAGCAGAAACTTGCTGCTTGCAAGTGCTGTGGGTGATTCACTACATCCCCTCCTCCTCTCTGCCAGCCTCTGCTTCCTACATAGATTCAGTTCTGCTGATGCATCCTCATCCTGGTAAACTGCATTGATGGTGGAGGTTATTCTAGTCCACTTGGTTAATAATAAATACACCAATAAAATGTACACCACTTCAGCATTGTTATATAAGTATAAATCTATAAGTAGATCAGGCTTTGTTCTTTGGACAAAGAACAACTGTGAGCAGAAATTAAAGAGATTAAAGAGACTAGATATTACTGTCTGTTACGGAAAAGTAGAATTGCAGTGTAGCTGTGGGTCCCTGTTATTTAACTGATAGAGTTTTGATCTTTCCTCCTCCTTTCTTCATGAATTTCTCCTGGTTTCCATGAAGACTGACTTGTATTTCTGGGCATGCATGTCCTGTGCAGAGACTGAGCTCTGGAAGCAGCTGGTAGCTGCCCAGCTATGTTGTTCCTGTTGTAGAGGAGTCATAGTGGAATGATACAGAGAGGATTTGTTTGGCATAGATACACTCCTGACCCTCTGTGAGAGAGTTCTTTAGGTGCATGAGCTTGTGCCTCTGCAAAGTGCTGTGCATGTGTGTGGACTGACCAGCTGGGAGCCAGCTGTGAAGTTTCTCAGCTGCATCCTTTCAGATGATGCTACTGTGTCCCAGATGTAAGGACCTGGCGTGTCCTCATTCTGCTCCTATCCCTCTGCCACCCAGAAGAGCTATGCTAATATCTGTGCAACTCTAAAGAAAATAGGGATAAGCATGTGCCTGTTTTTTTTCTGCCTGAAGGATGATTGAAAGGCAGCTCTGAAGAAGGATGTCTTTTCTCTCACATGCCTGTTTGTTTTCATCAATAGTTTATAACCTTTCAAGAATGATGGCAAAGTAATGATGGCAAAGTAATGAGCGAGTTGACAGAAGCCTTGTGAGACCTCCAGTGACTGTATCTTGGATAAAGGATTTTGGAATCCCAAGTCCAAGATTTGGTATTATGTGATGTTCCCAAAATGCTCTTCATCCTCTCTACAGCTTGTTGAGAGGAAAAGGAAGGCGTGTTAGGAGAAGAAATCTTTGAACTCGCCTGTCTCTACAGATTTCAAAGGTAGAGACATTCTTTAGGGTTTTCTAACCTGATATCCCCTGTGATAGGGGCCAGAGGTTTACACTGATTTCTGTCTCTATTGCAGCATGGTTAGGTTTTATTTATAGTCTAAAAGCAGTGACAGCATGTGGCTTCATCAGCGGCTACTGTTCTTCGTTACATGACAGCATGTCCTTGTCTCTGTTTTTGGTCACATACTGTGAGATCTTTGTTTTTGCTGCGGGACAGCTTGTTGGGAATACATTTTGCTTCCAGGACAGTGTAAATAGTTTGTTGCCCAGCATCATGGCTTTCTGAACTTAATGGCTGTCATAATTTTGGAAGGTATGTGTGTATAATGGCCAACCATCCAGTCATCAGCTACAAATAGCTCAGGTAGGAAAAGCCAATGTGTAGGAAATCCATTTGATAATGACTGCATGATGCTGTTGCAAAACAGCACTTTCCCAAATAACATTTTTCTGCCTGTTATCTGTCATGTACCTTCAGCATCCCAGAAGAGCTGTGTTCTTCATACTAGAGCTTGCTTGGCTTACTCAGTTTCCAGGGGAAAATGGAGGTCACCAAATCCAGAAGCCTTGAACCAATCTCACTCCATCTACTGGGGACACTTCTTATGAGTCATGGTTAAGCAGTGGTAAATCTTCTGGCTTTTGGGGATTTTGGGGGTATAGACCTTTAATATATTATCCCTGCCTATAAGATGCTGAGAGAGGAGAGGCGGTTACTGGTTTGTACTGCTTCCTTGCTGCATTAAGCTGCCTCAACAACTATGGTTACCACTGTGATAGTTAGACATGTGTAAATGGATGGACCTGTCCATTTTTGAGATCTGTTCTGATGCCTGAGCTTTTGACTCTAAGAGAGGCTAAACTGATTTAGCTCGCAAGGTTATCCTTTGTGTTTGTGCTTAAAAATGGTAAAAGGCTGGGTAAGGGCAGGAACTTCTTGGGCTTCTCTGTTGTCCTCAGTGTCACTGTAGACATGTAGTGTCCACAGCCTTTGCTACACAGAAGCCAGGGGAGGATCTGCGGTTGTTTGTGCATTAGCCTATGTTTGGCACTTTCTCAAGGAGAAGGCCATTACACTTATGCTTATGGGGTATACCAGTCTCATTTACCTTTTTTTAATATATTTTAAACGCATTTGCTGATTTAAGCTGAATTTGGCAAAAAGATAGAGGCATCAATGCTAGCAAGCCTTTATAAGCTTCAGGGTAGAAGACTGCCAGAGAAGGGAGAAAGACCTTTGGTCTAGAATGGCAGCTACTGTCACCCTGTGTCAAACATGAGGGAATCCACATGGGGACCTCAGTGGTTAGGGAGACACTCTGCACTGAGCAGCCAGGAAACACCAGACAGGAGGGATCAGATGTCTGCCCTGCCCTTGTTTCCTTTCTTAACACCTTGGTATCAAATATCCACCCTTATCACTGGATGGTGGGAACTGGTTATGCTGGGAGCCTGGAGCTTGCAGACCACCACCTCATCTACAGGAACTATTTCACAAGTCTGAATAGAAAAGAAGCTAAGTTTGAGTGGACAGCAGACGAAGCAGTTTTGTGCTCTAGGAATGACTGGCACAGGGCAGAAGGTGAGTGGTGAGCATCCCAAAGAAGGGGTCTCCCAGGGAGTGGGAAGTGATGGCTCTGAACACGCTTGCTTTGTGTTGTGTGGCAAGGCTGTGATGGAGACAGTAAAACTGGGGTGTCTGCAGTGAAGGAAGCCCTGCTGTCTGGGAGGGAGAGTGGCACAGCAGAGGGTGAAGGTGCTGGCTGCAGCCCCAGGAAGTGTCCATTGCTGGGTTGCATACTGTTTGAAATACACAATGGTGAAGCAGGAGCACTCTGTGCTTTTAAGAATGTCACAGATCAACTTACAGGCAGCTGTGTGCTTTATCCAGCTGATGTCTCACTGTCCTGCTAAAGAGTAGCTTTTGGCTTTTTGTTTTAATCTTGAAAATAAAACCAGCATGTTGCATAATCTAGAATTGACCAGCAGGGAACCTGAAAGTACCATCCTGTGATCTGCTTCAATCAGGGTCTTCTACTGCCATGGTGGGTAACTAGTTCAGAAACCAGCTTGGGGTGGGGCAGGGAGAAGGGAAGATTGATGATGGGAGACCTGTGTTCACAAAGGCCAGCTGTTTTTATAGCTACCCAGACAACACAGCAGTAGTTAATGTTCATGTTGAACATATGAACCCTGTTTTTAGTGTCTTAAAATGGACACTGTCAACTATTTTTTTATTGCTTTTAATTTCTTCTTTACTCTTTGCAATATACTCTAGAGGTTCCTGAATTCCATTTCTTTCCCCACCAATATTTTGTCCTGTTCTATTTCACAAAATACAGTAGGCGTTTTTCTCTTTCTTTCTTTTTTCTTTTTTTTTTTCTCCTTCCTCCCTTCACCCTTTTTTGTCAGGCCTCATGTATAGTTTCTGAGGGCAATTTAACCACTTCATTTTTCCACCCCTGAAGTAGCTTCATAGGAAACCAATTGTGACTGAGAGGAAGTATAAGAAAATATAATATTTTCCTTTCAAAATGGAAATATACTAGAAACTTGTGGATCCTAGAAAACTTCATCAAGTTGCATCAAGTCCTGTATATCTTTCGTAAGCTGGACTATAGATAAAAGAAAAATACCCTGCAATGTGATCTGAAATTGTATATTTAGCGAACAGTGCGTTATATGATCTAAATAAGCAAGTGGTATGCAGTGAAGGGAACTTAAAAATGCAGACTCTCTCTTGCTTTGTGATTTTCATCAGTTATCAAAAGCATCAGTCCACATTGTGAGGTAGCTGCTGGGTTCTTTCTTGTAATGAGAGCTGAGTATGAGTTATAGAAATGTAAATGGAACAATCAGAACCTGCATCTTTGCTTTTCCTACTTCTGCAACTTCTGGAATGGGACTGAATGGAAATAAATCGGCTTTAAAAAAATCCACCAAACAACCCATTTTCACTGCGTTTCTGAAAGCTTACATGCTGGGTTTTGGCAAAAGCTAATTTTTTCCACCGAATTGTAAACCCTTGGCAAGGGTGAGGATGGGGCTTCTCAGTGGGAACAGCAGAAAGGGATCCTTATCTGTAGCACTGCTAATGGGTGCTGTTGTCATTCTAGATGGTGGGAGCTGCCGGGGTGAGCAAATTATGCACTGGCTTGAATATTTTATCCCAATAGTTGAAAGAAAGAGAAAAGAATTCAAGAGGGAAAGGAGAAAAGGAGACTCAGAACCAGCTGCAAATGTCTTCAATGAGGAAAAGGAAAAATGAGATTGAGTACTGAACAGCCCTCTAACTGTTATGGGTTGCTTCTCTAGGACTGGTGTTGGGCATGCAGATGGGACATGGCTGGAGAAGCTGAGTCTGTTAAGATGGAACTACTTGGTGGCTGCCACTCTCTGGCACTGTCAGTCTGTCTCCTTCAGCACTAGCCTGACTCAAAGTTTGTTAGTCATTGGGTTTCTTTGGAAAAAGAAGAAACAGATCCACAGCATAACACTAAGACTTCTTGTTGTTAACAGATTGCATTGTGGAAGACAGAGCACAAATGTGGTCATGGTGACAGTAGCTTCTTTCTCCTTAACGGTGACAAAGATGCAGATTGATACACTGTTCTTTAGCATGAAAAAGTGAGACCAAAGCCAGCCTTGTGAGCACATCTTCTAATTGAATAATGGTGGCATGTAACAAATCCAGTTCCTTATTGATAGGAAGAAAGGTTTCGGTCTTTTGAAACTTCATTAAACTCTCTGCAGTAATTAATTAACCACTGTAAGTAATTAACCACTGTGCGGAGGTAGCTCTCTGCAGTGCTGTCAGCTGGGCTGGCTCCAGTTAGATGCGCTGCCTGGACATACCTTATTGACTAATCTAGGCTGAACATCAGGCTGCTTGGGAGGAGTGACTTGGAGAGAACATGCTTCTCTTCTCTTTCTTGTTTGGAGGGGACCGGGTAATTTGTTGTTTTTAAAGGAGCAGTGAGTCTGCTTATAAGAATTTCTTCCATGTTTTGTTTCTTATCATGGCAGGAGAGTGAAGCCAAGGAGTTTTTCACAATGCTATGAGTGACCAGGGCTGGATGTGACAATGGCTGTTTGGGAGCAACCTAAAAACGGTCTAACTTAGCATCCTGCCTCCAGCGGTGATGATGTAGGAGAGAAATGAAAGGAGTGGGGCAAACTGTATTCATCAGTTGGCTTTTGGCCATCCTTGTATTTAATTTTTTGTTGGAGTCCATTCCTGTTGAAAAGACCTGTGGCCTGTAAAGACAAACATAGTAAGGAATGTATAGAAAGGGCAGTGAAGGGACTGGAGGGTATTAAATCCAAGTAGTCTTGTTCCCAGATGCCTTGTCCATTGGTATATGTAGAATTTGCTTTAGATCTACCTTTAGCATACCTTGTCTATAGTAGAATGTTTTAAGTGCACACAGCACCCTCTTATTCAATGGACACACTTTCCCAGTTGTGTCCTTCAGTCTCTTTCCTTTGCTGTGAAAATGTGGTTTGCTCCTGTGAGCTCTGAAGAGCTAATGTAGCTGTAGGAAGAAGATGGATTCTGCTCAGCAAATCTATCATCAGCAGTGTTGTCACCTGGGTACATGGCTGTTGCTGAGCCCTTAATTGCAGGGGTGGATGAGAGAATGCAGCTTTCTGGCTAGTGTGGCTATACTGCGGGTGCCCTCTCCTGGAGGCAAAGCCGTGCTCTGCTAGCACTCACAAGAGCATCCCTGTTACCTTTTAGTTGTTCATGGCTTGAAAAGTGTTAGACTTCAAGGTGTGAACTGTGGTGGGGGGTCAGAAGAATGAAGTGTGTAGTCCCATACCTTGTGACAAATACCAGATGCTTCATAAAAATGCTTGGCATCTGTGTGATAATACACACTGCAGGGAAGTTTCTTTTTTATCCTAGGTTGGTACAGGCCCAGGAGTATGATGCTTTAGATCTGTACATAATGCTGCAACATGGCAGTGGCATCTTAATGCGAGGAGAAAGGTTTGTGTGGCTTTCTGGGGATGGGCTGTGCCAGTAGATAGCCCATGTAGGATGTGGGCTACACTGTGCTCTGCTCAGGGGTTCAGGAATTTGGAGCTTGTAGGGCTGAGGCATCGTTTGCTTTGTTATTCTCAGCAGTCAGAAAGGCAGTGGAAATTTGGCTACCAAAAAACCACAAAGTCAAATTACACTGCTGAAGGGCAAAACTGAGGAACAGTTTCTGCCCCAGTTAAAAGCTGTCGAGGTGGCAGGAGTATGTCCTCTCCCTTGGCCTGTGTTTTTGTAAAGGCTGGTCCAAGCAAGGCCTGGATCCATGACAGGGCACTGTCTCAGCATGTGCCTATAAAGCCTGTCTTGCTTGCTGGGTAGCCAAAACCTTTCTTTCAGTGCCTTCATTCAAAATGCAGCCTCTAGCCATCAGGCTGGCCTCTCCTTAAAACGACGGGTAATGCATGTTATTTTATACATATGTTCATTTTTCACAAACATTGTACTTGCAGCTTTTTCTGTCCTCTTCCTCTGCAACTCTTTTACCTATAACAAGGAAGAACAGTGTCTTGATTTCCTCTGTGGGGCTAAGGATGGGCAACACACTGTTAAAGCATATGTGTTGAGCAGATAGACTGGCTACCAGAGCCTAACAATGCCATGTAGCAGTCCCACTGAATGCAGATCAAAGGCCTGTCTTACCCTGGGTCACTGATACTAGGGAGGAAGAAAAGATGTGTTGAGACCAGGTTTGTAAACTGCACTGGATCAGGAGCTGTGAGTGCTACCGGATATGGAAGGGAGCTGTGAGGAGGAGGTGTGTTGGCAGCCTGGAAAAAAGGAGGGTGCAGGTCCCTTGTCAAATACTTAGTAAGTATTTAGAAGTGAGCTCCACCCCTCCAACTATTTTCTGATCTGAATTTGGACCTTTATTTTTAGCAGTGTTTGTGTGTGTTTATATGTAAGAGTATATTTTATACATATTGGATACTTTCTGTTTCAGAATAAAATTTTCTTCTTCTCATTTTACTTTGGGGAGTGTCTGGAAAAGGAGAGCAAGTGGGGTGAACAGGGCTGCAAGGCATATTTTGCTTTAAATCACTGATTTCTAAAGAGATTTCCTCTGTCTTAAACTATGTTGGTGGCAAGTCATTGCAATAATTTGCTCTCAGAGAAGTCTGACTCTTGGGACAAATCTCTGGAGTGCATCTGAGCTTTCCGTCTATTGAATTCTCCTTGCTGAATATTGATACTGTTGTCTGGGTTACAGAGAGATATTTGAGCTTACAAGTTACATTAGCTCTTTATTACATCTTCTTAGTTGGAGCTATATTTCATTTGTTCTTGAAGCAGCTGAAGCACCTGAGTTTGAGTTGTACAGCCATGACAGCACTTGGAGAAACATTTTTTTCTCTCATTAGTAACAGATTGTTGGAACCAGCGTGTGCAAAATGGAAAGCTGACATGGTCTGCTCTGACACTGGGGCAAAGCAGTGCCTGGAAAGGGCTACAGCTCTGTTGGAGCTCGGAGTGTTCTGCCTCTGCCAGGGATCAGTGTCACATCCCAGGCAACTCAGGGTGTGAATGTGGTTTAGCCATTGTAGCAAACTGTCATAATCAATTTGGCAAGACTTGCTTCTAGATGAAACCCAGGGATATACACATGTGACTTCATTTGAGGTTTGGTCCCTTCCTCTTTTCAGGTATCTTTGTATTTCAAAAATCCTGCCTGGGGACTCAAAGCGGTTTGTAATAATTCATGTGCATGGCAAAGTAGATAACTTATCTTGCTATTGCTGTTTTTGATTATTTGTTTTCCTATTTCGTGATCTGTTGCCAGGCTAATGTAAGCACTTTCATGTCTTGGCCAGTCCTGTGTTGCTGTTGGTGTCTGCTTACCAGCCTTATTCAAACATCCCCTTAGCTATATATAATCCTCAGCAGAGGTAAAGGGGTATCTTCGCTGGCATGGAATACTTGAGCAAGTCTGTTCCCATTTGTGCCTTTTGCAAAACTAACCCCTGTCAATAATTTATAAGCACTAGGAAGATCTCATCTAGAAAATGATGTATAATTCTTGTCAGCCATGTTCAAGGAAGAAGAACTGAAAATGGAACAAGACAGGCAGAGATGGGCTACTAAGATGGCTGGGGAAAAGAGATACCCTCTCATGAGAGGAGACTAAAAGCTTGTAAAACTGATGGAATGGATGACAGAGATGGGAAGTGCTTGTTCTCTATAAATGCATTGAGGTCACAAATACTAGGGAGGAAGAAGAGCTATTGAAAATAGAGGGCAGTGTTGGCTCGGGAACCATCAGCTGTGAACTATTAGTGAATGGGCTCAAGATAAAAACGGGAAAAAGGCTTCTGCGCAGAGCAGTGAGGCTGTGTAATGGCCTTCTCAGAGGTGCCATGAAGGAAATGGAGCACTTTTATTAATAGAAGGTAGTTGCTGATGATACTTTTGGAAGACTTTGGTACACAGGAGGTTCCTGCCATTGGTGTCTTCCTAGACAAAAGCTGTGGGACACTTTTTGTAGATTTTTGGGCACCATATTTTTCTAGGATGAGTTTAAATAGCAATGGTCCGGTCCTCCAAGAGTTTTCACCTGATTATATTGTTACTGTGTGCATGTGTAACTTTTGTGTGTAAACAACTCCTACATTTCACTCCAGAACAGGTCGTGTTTTAACCTGTGGAAGTTGTAAGTGGTGCTTTTGGATAATTCTGTATGTCAACCTGAAGTGCTTTCAAGTTATTTTGGGGTGAACGGTGTGACTGGAAACATAGGGAGTAGTTCAGCAGACGGTGATGAAAATATGAAAGAGCTCTACTTGTTGATAGCATAAAATGTTTTCCCTTCAGAACAGAATGGTAATTGGAAAAACTTCCTTGGACACCTAGAAAGTGATCTGGGGCATTTACATAATTAGCTCAACTCTCTCTGGAAGAACCTTCAGTTTGTCTTTTAAGGGATAGGGCACAGTGTTTGCATTGACTTTGAATGGCAGCCCAGATATTCTTTTCTTCTTTTCTTTGCAAAGAGCAGGTGGAAAATGACAAGTAAATGATGACATTATTACGCTTGCACTTTAATAGCTTCCAAGGATCTTGCAAGTAAGCGAAGGCAACACATGAAATATTCATGGTTTGTCTTTGCTCTCATACAAAAGGTTGAAAGCTTCCAGAGCTGGAGTTCAGGGTACATGAAGCATATGGAAATAGCACCTGCAGCTCTGCCTGAAGGGCTAATGCTGACCTTTTTTGGAGTTATAAATATATATTTTTTTCTTTTATCTCAGTTGAAAAAAAAAAAGATCTTGTTTCCACATCCAGGATTCAGTCTCTGTGTGCAGCAGATTTCCTCCTAGATCTCAAACTTCTCTCTTCTGCAGCCACCCGCCTTGTTTGAAGGCAAAATAAGCTTTTGAAGGAAAATATTTCCCTTGTGCGTCTTTTCTCCCCAGATTGTATTAGGACCACAACTAGAAGTGTTTCTCTGTAAATGAACAGAAGAAAGTGGTCATTGCAACAGCAGAATTTTCACAGCTGGTTACACCCAAGGGGAAGCTCTACCTTTCAGTATAATGCCATAGATCTGTGAGCAGGAGGAATGCCCAGCTTGCTCAACGGATGTTGCGTGCCCATTTTCTCTAAGGTCCATGCTTCTCTCTTACAGGGGTTTCTCGTAACAAAAAAGGCAAAAAAAAGTGTCTATGTAACTCCCTACTGTTTTCCTTTCGGGCCTTTCTCTGTTCTAATGATTGGCAGTAATTAAAATCCTGCTGTTCCCAGTCAGCTGTAATTGACTGGCTCAATGCAAAAATCAGGCGGCTGTGATGGTGGGTGCTTGCCTCTTGAAGCACCTTTTGTCCTGTTGCTCCTCAGTGCTGCACTGCCTCAGCCATGGATGGAGAGAGATTTGTGCCCCAGGTTGGAGCAGTAAATTCTTGCCGGTTTTCCTATGTGGCAGGCCCGTCAGGATGTGGTGTTTTGATACATAGCTGGTGTCTTGGCACTGTGGCCAGACCACTGTCAGTGGCGAGTTACACCAAGGAGCACTTTGTCCTAGCTTCTTGTCATTGCTGGTGATATCTGGAGTGCAAGAAAACCAGGGAGACTTGCAGGTCTGTGATGCTACTTTCTCTCTAGGTGACTAGGAAACTAGCCAGGACTTTACCTGGGAGCTGGAGACAGGTAACCTCTAGTAGCAGGAAAATATCTGCACTTATTGCTCACATCTGGATTTTTTGATACATATTTTTATTTGCACAAGCTGTAATTAGTTGTTAGTTAGTTTGGAGACTTTAACACCAAGTTGTTCTTCTTTGGATAATGCTGCATCCACAGAGATAAAGCTGATTGTCCTTTGTACCTCCCTCTCTTGGCATTAGTAATGCTCTTTAGAGGATTCAACCACCCACCTATCCTTTCCCATCCTCTTGTGGGGTTAAAGGAGACCAGTGATCATGAAATTAAAATTAAGAGTGGAGTGAGAACAGAATGAATAGAAGAGCAGCAGGTGGTCAAACAGTACATCCAATCAGTGCAATATGAGAGAGAAGTGGCAAGAGAGGAGCAGTGATACAGAAACACTCTGTGTGCGTGAAACTCCCTTACATACGGTCATGTAGCTTCTGTTTTTCCCGTGCTGGAGAACAGCAGTGACGGTGACTAGCACCAGTAGCTGAGCTGCTACTGGTGGATATGCCAAGGAAAAAATCATCATAGCCAGGAATTGCAGAGGTTTGCAGATATTCCTCAGCACTTCAGCTGTCAGCAATTTTGACATTTTATAATCTCACCTCCCTTATTAATCTCTCCTTCAAGTGATTGATTTTTTAATTTTTTTTCTTCATGTGTGCATGTGCGTGCTCTCTGGTAATGCTCTATCACGCCTGCCCTGCCATCCGGTGCTACACAACACTGGAGATGACATTTGCAAAGTGTCAGTGATCCAACGGCTTGGAAAGGCCAGTCTGCTTTGTTGAGAGTGCATGTGAGCACCTAAATGCTATTTTTATAGCCTGCCCAGGAAGCCTGGCCTTGGAAGGGTTTCTTGAGCACCGACAAAGAATAAGCCCAAAGAGAGGGATGAATCTGAAGAGTATTTGTAACAGGTGGAAGCTGAAGCAAAGAGAAACCAACAGTGTTATGAATAACGTGGGTCAGCAGAAGGCGGTTTCTAAATGGCAGTTATTTTTTTTTATCTACATCCTACAATATTCGAACTAGAAAGTTGAACAAAGTGTTTCAGTTAGGGGGAGAAGATACATTTTTATCAAAATGCAAATGTTTTGTGAAGGCAGTTTCAATTTTGAAAATAGCTTCTGTTTCTGAAAAGTATTTAGAAAATAAATCCATTTTAAAAAGTGAGCGGATTATGAAGCAATTAGTAAATACTTTAGCTTGCTTTCTCTTTTCAAAAGCAAAAATTTTAATAGGCTATGAAAACTTAATGGAAAATATTTTTGTAGTGAAATTGAATGTTAATTTTATTAAAGAATTTTTTTCCCCTCCTCACCCCTCCTCCCTTTCCCCCCCTTGCAGAAGGAGTTTGAATGCTTTGGCTGACAGAACTGATAGGTTGATAGTAGGAGCCCTCTAGCTGTCATTTCAGGACTGGGATTTCAGTGGACTTTGCTCCCTAAAGCTTTTGCACACACTAGAATGAAGCTTGCTGTATCACTCGTTGATCTTTATGCAGACTAGTTTGTCTGTGTTTCTGTTCATGCAGTTAGGATTTGTTCTAGAGCCTGAAATTTTGTGTAGTTTGGAGGAGTAGAAGAAGTGGTGTAGTTTAGCTGATATGAATGCCTCCCAGCTTTGAGTTCTGGTTGGTTTCCCTAATTTCATGGTGGTTTCATTCTAGCAACAATGGAAAAAAGATAGAATATTGTATCTGCTGGCACCAGAGCTTGGTATAAATTGCAGTTCTATCACTTGGATTTTATTCCTGCAACATTTGAGTGGCCAGATATGTGAATAATCCTCTGACAGTATGGCAATCATTTGACCTATGCATTTTGTTCTCTGATTTACCATGTAAAAAGCAAAATACCTCTGCTTATTAACTTTTGATATCAGCACTGAAGGTGAGAGAAGAAAAATTTTGTTTGATAAGTACTTGATGTGAACAACATCGGGCTTAATTCATCAGGTTACTTGTGTGTACTGAATGATGGTGAAGTGTTGTCCCAAATCACAGCTGCTGTTCTCCTTGATGACAAGCAGCAGGAGGAACGGATGCCGAGTCACAGCTAATAAGATGCAGTGCACTGTACAGGAGGGAGCACAGCAATAAACTGTGTCACACCAACAGTAACTTCAGCTATAAAGGGTGAGAATGAGGTGCTGAACTCATCCTCTCCAAAGCTGCTGGACTGAGTTGCTTCTGTTTTTTTTTTTTTTGTTTTGTTGTTGTTGTTGTTGTTGTTTTTTTCTTTGAATGATCTGATGAGGTTTACTTAAAAGGGGAACTGGAGATGAAGAGTTGTAGGAAGAAGCACTCAAAGCTGTGCTATAACAGATCACAAAAGGACCTTTGGGTCTGGGCTTATCCCTGACCTGTGAGCAGTGAAGGGTGGGTGAGCTGGGTCCTGGTGTCATGCTTTGGTGTCCTGCCTTGGTGCCCTGCCTTCCTGCCACCCCCTTTGGAGTTCTCATGGAATATCATGAGGGACCTGCATTCTGCCTTCTCACTGTGCTGCTGGGTGGTATATGAAGATGGATGACTTGCTCACTTCATCACTTGTGGTCTATGGCTTTTACTGTCTTTGTGTACAGGCCAAGGTGGGCTGCTGACAGATCTGTGGACTGGGGAACTTATCCAGCACCTGAAAGGTGTGTGTCAAGCAGCACAAGAATGCTTTCAATGAGAACTGCTGAGTTTTAGGGCTTTTGTAAGCTGAGATTTTGTAGGTGCAGATACACTTTAATGCCTTACTGTTGAGAGCTGTTTTCACAGGAAGGAGGTAGGAGAGCTGGACTCTAAGCTTAGGACCGCCTGACCTGCCCTGAGAAGAGGTGCCACTTGCACGCACTTCTGGTACAAGAAGCTGGTCCTTCCAGTACAAGAAACCACTTTTGTGTCTAATTCTTCTAGTTGGCTCAGTTTTGGTCTGTGTATATAGGGCCAAGTAGCATTGCCGGTGGTACTGAGAGCTTTTGCACTTGCTGATTTCTAGCAATGTTTCCTTATCACTGAGGGTAAGTGCTCCAAGAAAGCCCTGGAACATTTTTTTCTTTGGCTGATAAGCTGTCACAGAAGACTCATCATCCCCTCCTTCCATCCCTTATTATATGCATCTAAAGATGTTTCTGGGGGCAGGATGGATTTGTCATTGTTATAAGCAATGGAAATAATCTTAATTCAGACTCATGCTCTGATGTCTTCTAAGAGAAGTTTCAGTGTCTCTTTTCTTTGCATAATTGGAATTGCTCTGCATTATTACTGACTTGTAGCAGTGTCTGACCTATGAATGCATGGCAACTTCTGTGTGGATGCTAGCAGGTTGTGTGTGGTGAAGGTGGCAGAGGCCAGGGAGTTGTGCAATGTGGAAGTATGGCTATTTTAATGACAGGGAGGAAATGGGATCAGGAGGGCTTTTATTAGGGTGAGAGTGATCTCATGCTGCCATTTTCTGTAGTCAGTCATGACAGCTGGTTTCACTGCAGTGTTCTCTTCTCCTCTCCACCTTTCCAAACTTCGTTTCTCACATTGTTAGCAGAGAATGAGGTGCATGGCACCCATGTCCGCCAGCAGTGTGGTCATGGTGAAAGGGGGACAGTGTAAACAGTTATTCCCCTTGAGTGAGACTTACACAAATCTAGAATCATGTTGATTAGGATCCCTACACATGCTAAGGCTGACCTACATTCGGGGATGCTTTTGTTTGTGTCCTGGCTGCAGTCTGTTTCTTCAAGTGTTGTTTTGGCTTTGTGGTTGCACAGTGGGCTTTCACCCTTCCAATGTACTTGTGGTGTCAAGGATGGATATCTGTTTTGCTGGGAACTACTTCATGTTTAGTGACTTATTTGGGGTCAGACTGAGAGTTTGGGCTGGACCTGAAAGCTGGTCTCAAAAAGAGAAAGCTGTGAAACATTCATTGTTGTCCTTATTTTCATGTCTGAACTTGCTTGAAGATAACTGTCAATGCCACTGTTACTCCAGTAGCAGTAAAAATATTGTAGCCTTGTGCTTTCTATCTCTCTACAGGTGTCCAAAACCAGCTGGTATGTGTCATGATCACTATGTTACAGAGGAGGGGACTCTCTGACAAAAAGATTAAGTGTCTTACTGGTATATGCACAGATCAGTGAAAGATCAGAAATGGGGCAAACTGCCAGATGTCCTGATCTGAAAACTATGGATAAGAGAATCTGGGGAGCTGATCTGTTGAGGTGTGTTCATTTTTCTCCAAACTCTCCCAGATAAACCTCTGTAGCATGCTTTTAGATTCTTCAACGGGTATGAGTTTTGCTCTAGGGTAAATTGTGTCAGTACTTCACCAGCCCTGCACATGGTGACTTTTCATGTCTGACTTAAGGGGTTTGGCATCAACCATTTTACTTTGGTTACTGCTTTAAGCTTGAGGAGACGACAGGAGAACATCCTGTTTTGCCACCTGCCCTCTGCTCTTTCTGCAGCTGGAAGCAGATTTTTCCCAATAGCATATGTTGTCACTAATTAACGTGATACCAAGATAGTATAGTGTCCCCCTATAGAGGAAAACCAGCTGAAAATAATCTAATTTACACATATCTAATGTAGTCTGAGCTGGCTGAATCTCATAGTTGTGCTCATGGAGTAGGCTGCACTTGTGTTTATTAGCAACAGTTGCTTGGCTCCCTTGCTGCAGTGTGCAAGCATTCCACAAACTTAACCCATAGGAGTCTTACAAGGGAGGATTGGTCTTTCATAGTTTACAATAGCTTGGCCAATAAAAGTAGGAAAACTGCGCCAGGCTGTATCTCTTCCCCAGGTGCATGGGAGATGAAAGTGTACAGTCCTGGCTGTGCTGCTGTGGAGCTCAGGGCTGACCGTGGGTGAGAACAGACGTTTAGCATTGACCGGACTGTGTAGGGAGCTGACCCAGAGAACAGCAGAGGGCAACAGACAGCTTCAGGAGGACGTGGATGCTTTCTCCCTTGTGCCTGTCTTCTGGCTACTGCTATTAATTTTCCCATGTACTAAATGATTTACTCAACTGCCTTTTTTTTTCTTATTATTTTGCTTTTTAAAAAAAAAAAACAAAAAACAAAAAAACCCCAAAAAACCAGTTAATTGCTTAATTTCCCTTTGCCTGACTCTCCTGTTGCACTGGGGCACAGCAGGGAGGCTGTGTGTGGAGGAAATGCCTGCTCTATTGGCTATTTCTAGGGAATTAAGGACCCAAACAGCAGCTAATCAGCATTTTAGCTGTAGTTTGCAATATTCTCGCAGTGTTAATGTTGATAATAGATAGCTGGCCCAATTAAAACAAAAAATTATCAAAGCGTGTTTGAAGTGCCCTTAGGTAATTCTGTGTGCATTTGTTGGAGAGCAGCTAGGAAAACAAAATTTGACCTTCTACAGAGCAAAATCATATTACAGAGAAGGATGGAGACAGTGGGAGACTAGGAAGTAGAAGTTGATGTTAATAAGTTGTGGCAGGGATTTGGCTGTACTGGATCATTTTACCTGTTAAATGCAGTATCCTTCTTATGGCACTGAGCAATAAATGGATGTTGTGTTTGAGTCACATAATCCTCTATGCTAGTTCTCCAATGATATCCAGAGGCAAAGTAGTAGGTATCTTTCTGACCCTGAAGGCTGTTAATTCATGTTCTGAAGCATGAGATTTGATTATTGTTATCTTAGCTGCTGCAGTTATTGACAGTAAAATTAACCAACTCTTTTTAAAGCCTAGACTTATTCTGAATATACCAGCCATTTAATGGGGTCACCTTTCACTGATGCATAAGGCAGTAGAATCAGAAGTGAGTAGAGGGTTGGATTTCTGCTGAGATCTTCACTCAGATATGATTTCTCAAACAGTCCAGTTGGGCCTTGAATTTGTGTATATGCTTGCTGTGGTCTTGTGAGCAAAGGTGGCTGATTGCATAGGAGAAGAAAAACCCTTAGACACGGTGTCAGCGTTTGATGATAATGACATGCCCACAGGAGGTAAAGTTACTTTGTAAAATCAGGCCCCTCCAATTTAGCACAGAAGTACTGATATCAAAGTTGAGACATTCCCGCTTTGATTCTGTTTGTTAAGCTGGGTTCAGGCTAATTATTTTCTAAGAGGATGGTGAGGAAGTGCTAGATTAAAGCAGGAGAAAGTGGTGGCTGTTACAAAAGGGAGACTTCCATTTTTCAAGTAAACACTGAGTTTTCTCAACTGAAAGGTATCCTCTTCTGGATTTGATGTTTAGATGGTGGTTCAGCTCCTGTGTCTTGGCTCTGTGTCTGTGTACACAAATAGAGCTAGCTGTGCTAGACCCTCTGTGCTTGCCATGTGTATCCTGTGACACTTACATACCATTAGGTATCCTTTTAAACTCTGAAAGGTGAAGAAGGCTATCTGTTGTTATTTGACTGGCCTTAATGTCACGTCAGCAGACGTGAAATGTGCCATGGTTGTTAGCAGTGGGCTCCTGGTACTGGTCAGATTTCAACAGGTACAATTGTTTGTACCATATCAAATAAAAGAAACAAACTTCAGTTAGATGGCATAGTCATCTTGGCTCTATCAAGCTCTTAGAGTGCCAAAGCTTTGTAAAAATGCATCTCCATCACCTCAAGAGAAGGAGAAACAGGAGTTTAAGAGATTCCTGACCTTACAAGTTGGTGGATAAGTTTGAATGTAGTTTCAAATTGTCTAGAGAGTGGGTCCGTTTGAGTTTAATGAAGGCTGAGAAGTGCTGAGGGCTGGGAAGCCTGGGTTGTTGGGGAGCTTTATGTGTATAATACTGGTACCAGGTATCAGAAGGACATGCTTGTCTGCTCAGAATTCCTATAAATGATAATTGCTGCTCAGCCTGAGTGTCACTATTTGGAAAGGAACTGCAATACAAGTGATAAAGAGTAGGGATCAACTTTTTATTGGGTTTCAGGACCAGTTTCATTAAGGGGAGATAAAGAAGATTTTCCTCTAAATCCTGGTTTTGCCAAGACTTCCTTTGTGCCATAGAGCAAGACACTAGGCTCAAATCCTCAAGGGGATTTAGGTGCCTGATGCCAGCTTAATTTCAGTGGCTGCCAAGTGCTCAAATAGGAGTTGATAGCTGTGTGAACTTGTATCTCAGACCCCAGGAAAGTTGCTCGGTATAAAGCAGAGGCAGTGTGCAAAGAAGCTGCAGTTATTTGTGAAAAATGCCTTCATTGGACACAATGTTTCCAGAATAAGCTTGTTGCTGTGGGGTGTTGCTATACTTCTTTAAGAATGCATTTCTTGCAACAGTTTCCCTCTGCAGACAACCTGTAGTCTCTCTGCAGCTTAATTCTTCAACCTGTAAAATAGAAATAATGTTTTCCGCGATTTTTCTAAGGTCATAAGATCATCTGGGGGGCAGAGTTTGGCAATGTTCTTACAGAAGGCCTGACAAGCCAGAGCTTTGATCCTGTTTGGATCTTGAAGTGCTATTTCTCGGTGAGCAACTACTTGCAAAGGTACAGCCCAGAATCTGTCCTCTTGTGCTGAGTTGTTTAGCTCTGATCACAAAAGGGGAACCAATTGCTCCAAAATACTTTCCTCTAGCCCTTCTAGCTTTGTTCTGGAGCACCAGTCTGTATGCTTGGTTTATCCAAATCCAGCACTCAGAAGAAATAAATGAAATTATCTAGGTACTGTGAGAGTCTTTAGACTTGACTTTAAGTTTAGACTTAAAACTTCCCTCAAAAGGGAACTGTAAGATGAAGTTTGTGAAAACCCTTTGTAGCTAACTTTCTAGATCTTCTGCGCCTTAGCAAAAATGCTGCAGATTGAACTGCCAATACCAGCAACTATTTTTCCTTGCATTAGGTTCTCTGAGGGTATGGCTGTTAAAGTTGGCACTGGAAACTGAAGAGCGGCTGAGGTTTGCAAGTCCTGAATTCTGTACTGTCCTCTGTCTTCAGAGGCAGCATTATTGTTTGGGCTATACAACATTAAAATGCAAAGTGAAGCTATAATACTGCTGGACAATTCTGAGCTGCAGCTGATATATTGGCTATTGGTAGATGCTCACTCTGCTAGCAGAGTGCTCGAGGCCATATCTGTGGCATTGTGCCAAAAGCCTCCGAGCTGTGCATTATTAATAGGCAAAGTTCTTGAGGAAAAGAAGCATAAATGCCTTTTGCTGGTCTCATTTTTGCAGAAAACTGGGAAAGACTCGGCACCTACTTGGTAGCTTACAGATTTGGATCCTGGATCCAGAGGGGGCTCTGCCTGTAAGAAATTCTCCCTGTTAATAAAGAAAAAAATTTGACAGATCATGGCACAGAAATACATCTTTCACCTAAGTCAGGAGGCCTGGCATGGTCTGTGCTGGTGGCTGGCACCAGCAAGAGTCAGTAGTATTAGCTGCAGTGGATGCTTCTGGGAAGGTGAAGGGCTTGATATGTGTCTTGAAAAGGTACCTGAGGGATGTGAGGCCAAACCTAGTTAGTCCAAAACCTGGCAACTGTACTTAAGAAGTGTTCAGAGGTTATCTTAACCTCTGGGATTCAGGAGATATGAGTTCAGGTTCTGGCTTGGCTGCAGACTTCCCATCTGACTTCAGGGCAAGTGTCAAAAAAGGGACTTGGCATTTACAGAACTGAGTAGTGGGTATCAGTTTTATTCATCTGAGGTTTTTATTATTTGTAATAATAAAAAAACCTTGAAAATCTTTTCTTCTTTTCAACCCCACACGTTATCTCATGTTTTGGCTACCAGAACCTCACCACTTCCCCTCCATTGACAAACCTCTGCAGAATCACCTGTACTGAAATACAGCATGAAGTGCTTCATGTGGGTGGTGAGCTTCATGTACTGATAACCCTGGGCTGGAGAAGCTTTGAAGATTGGCCCTTTAAGTGACATAGTACAGCCTTCCAGAAAAAGGGGAAAAAACCAACCCCAACAACACAACCCACACTCCTCGTTTTTTCTTTTTGGTGTAGCATGACCTATATAATTTGTCTGGTGGGTCCACATTTAAGGAAGATAATTGTTCACCTTCATGCTACAGAACTAGTGTCCTAAAGATCAGTTATCCTTGAAGGTTTCAGAGTTTCTTTTGGGCAGCTGACAACTTAAAGAAAAGCTTCCTCCTCAACAACAACAATAAAAAGGACAGAGATTGTTATTTTCCATTGTCTTTCCTCAGAGCCCAAAGAATAATTGAGTAATTTAGGCTGGGATAATAAATTTAGGTCTGCATTTTGTCTGCATCGTATAATCCCCTCTACTTGTGCCTGATACACTGGTGGTGTTTAAAGTATTCCTTTGGCTCATCCCAACTGTGATTATTATCACTTTTAATTATTGATGAAGTAATTATTATCAGAGTACTTTACTTTGACCTTTTTGGAGCCTATCTTTCCCAGGTGGCTGAGTTTGTGTTCCTTCTGTGTTGTGAGAAATAACAAGTTACTCTGTCCAGCTGGAGAAACTTTGTCTCTAGATTGGAAAGCAGTGACTATTATGCACCACCACTACCAGTGAACAGCCATCCATAGAGTCTGGAGAGCCCAGGTAAACAAGATTAGCTGTTTGCATTTCAGTTAGATTTAGTGAAACTTCCCATTTTGAGGATGGGGATGCTAGCCACAGAGTCAAACAGCCTCGTTTGCTCTTTGATATCATGGGCTCACACCGGGACATTTGGTTACAGTCATTACAGGAACCTCGGAACTCAGTTCTCCTCCATAAACTGTAAGGCCAAAGGTATCCAAAGACTACAGTGAAGCTCTCTCTGAAGGTAGCTGGCATCCTCTTCTGACAGGATTTATTATTCCAGTAAATGGGATAAAGCTGATGTTGTGGACCAACCAAAGCATGCTTTCTGTGGGCTGTGGATGTCCAAGACATTTTTTGCAAGGGGTCATGCAAAGCGAGTAGTTTTCAGTGCTGTTCTGTCTTACCTCTGCTGACCCACTGCCACATTGAATCAGTGCTGTTCTTTAGGCACCAGATGCTTTGCTTTACTGTGATCACTGGAAGGCAAAAATAAAAGCAATCATAAGCTTGTGCTATAATAGTCCATGTATTAAACTATGCTGGAGACTACTTTATAGCCTTCATCACAGCAGATCAAGGTCCTAATTCTCCCTTGGAGCAGAAGTAAGCAATTTCAGACCTCAGGAGCATTATATGCCTTTTGGACAGATGCACTTATTTTTGTTGTGGCAGAGCAATGTGTGACCCAGTTTCAAAGGATGTAAATTTTTCACATCTCCTGATGGTAGTGAATAATGCAGAGTTACACCCCTTCTTGGGCTGGCTTTCTGATATTAATAAGCTCCATTTCTTTTCTCCCAAGTGGGAATGGGATGAGAACGCATGCCTTAATTGTGTCTAGGCGTGAAAGATGCTACCTTGTTCTCAGAGGAGCATGAAAAAAAGTAAATCCCTTCCTGTCTTCTAACTGAAGATACCAAGCAGAATCCACATGGAAACTGTTTTTGAGTTTTGGAAGTCAGTTTTGGGCAAGTGACTTCTATGGCATTGATTTTCCACAGCAATCTTTTCTCTGAGGCTGGGTGCACAGATGCTGTGCTGGTAGATTTTACTAGAAATATGTGAGTGGAACAAACAGCTGCAGCAGGCAGCCACTGAGCCACGCTACCTTCTGCTTGTTGTGGAAATGGTGATCTGGCTGTAGGCAATACCACCTAATTTAGGATGTTGAGGTGTGGTGTTGAGGTTGAGAGAAGAGACAGACCCTTGGGTTGAGGTTTTGTTCACTGAGACTTCTAAGGAAAAGAAGCTCCTGTTATGGCTAATAATAGCCCCTTTCCAGGTTGCCAGCAGTGAGCGCTGTGAAGTCAGGAGAGAGCATCCTCTGTTCTGGCTATGTATTTTGTCTCTCCTCTTGTAGCACAGGCAAATTGGCCAGTCTGCTGCCCCAGGCCCTGTTTTTGGATTGCAGAGAGAAGCGTCACTTCCATGGTCACAGTCAGCTTGGTCTTACTGCTGGTAATGTGGAATTACCAATTGCTTGTTCCTTCGGGCCAGCAAACTTTAGAAGACTGCCTGGTACAGACCTCTGGTAGCTAGCTGTAAGTCTCTCTGCTTTTATTTTGCTGAAGTAACACTGGCTTATATGAGTTGACAGGTGACTGTATATGGGATGCAAGGTTTGCCAGAGCAGCTGTTGTATTGTGTGTATATATGTATATTGTATGTATATATGTATATTGTTGTATATGTGTATTATATATTCATGTGTGCATGAATTCCCAGCATTGTCATTCTGGAGGAGTAAAATGCTTGAGACTCCTAACCTGATCCCCTCATGAGTGGGTCTTGCTTTTACATAGCTCTCCTTGCACTTGAAATGTTTGCTGGGAAAATCTACATTCTTCTACCTCTTCTCCGGGCACACACGCCCACTCTTGACCTAGACAAGAGCATGTTCAGGAACAGCGAGTTCCTTCCATGAAAGCAAAAATGAGTGGTGGAAGAACTGACTCACCTTATTGTTAGGATAGTGAATTATTTAACTCCATGCACATCATTAACATATTCATCACAGCAGAGTTTGACAGGTATATTAACCTCATTTAAGCTACTGTTTGCTTGTAGGAGAATGGATGGGAGTTGGCCAGCTTCACATAGCAGGATGAAGAGCCTCAGAAACTCAGTAAGATATGAAACATTAAGGAGAATGGAAGATTAAGGTGGAGCTCAGGCTGAGTTTTCTTACAAGTAGGAGTAGAAGTAATAAAATGTAATTTTATTATTTTAATGACCATGGCATGGCTTGAATTGCAAAGGTCACTCTGAGATCTAGAGGAAGAAAGAACAGAAAAGAGTATGACCAAGGGAACAACTCTTTCCATCTTCTCTGCCATTATCTGTAACCAAGGTTACATTCTTCTTCTTGTGCCAAATTATTTTAGTACCAGCTAGGTTTGCAGTGTGATTTAGCTGTATTACTTTGTATGTACCTATGATTGTGCTTGGGAGACAGTCAAATGTATGCTAAATGATCTGGTTTTCAGTGTGATGAGTGTCCATAGTACCACCTGGCAATAGTGGAAGGGCACCTAACAGATCTAGTGTGGACTCTTCCATCCATAAAGATCCTTCATGCACTCCAGGGTGACATCCCTCCTTGCTCTCGTGCAGAAGGATTAGGAACCAGCAGTCTTTCCATAATGGTTGCATCCCGCTTCACAGAATCACAGAATCACAGAATGTTAGGGATTGGAAGGCACCTCAAAAGATCATCTAGTCCAATCCCCCTGCCGGAGCAGGAGCACCTAGATGAGGTTACACAGGAAGGCGTCCAGGTGGGTTTTGAATATCTCCAGAGAAGGAGACTCCACAACCTCTCTGGGCTTATGGTGTCATGAACACATGCAGCTAACTGTGATGTCCTCCTGCTTTAGAACTGCTTAGAGTTCTTTTCTGGCCATAGTATCCCAGTGTCTTGTGGCCCTTGACACACAGGATGGAGTTCAACCCCTAGATCCTTTGCACAGGTTGAGGTTCTAGCAAAAGGAAGGGACGGGCATCTAGTGCTGCAGGTAGATACAGGTTCCTCTGGGATATCCAGCATGACCTGAGATACATCTTTAAAGTAATCCTTGGCAATGTGGTTGAAGAACAGCTGGGAATCTGACTTCTTTTCACCACCCCCTGCGGCCCTTAGTGTGTTAATAGCTGGAGAAATGCTGTTTCTGTGTAGGGGGATTGCACTGCTGTGATTAGAGCAGGTTAGGAATTTGCTGATGAGTTTTGTGTTGGATGCTATTTCCAGTGCCTGGCCTATTCATTCCTTTTGGGTTTTCAATCTACCTGTCAGCTCCTTATTCATTATTTGAAGCTTTCTCTTCTCCAAATGGTGACCTTTTCTAAAAGAAGAGTGTAGGAAGAGCTGGCTTTCGTAAGAAGTGGATTATACAAAGGGGAGTAAAATACCCTGAGGAAAGAGGAAGAAGGGAAAAAAGTGGGTTTTTTTTTTTTTAAAAAAAAAAAAGGACAAAAATCCATTTTTGAGCATGGCAGTGGGAGAAATCAGGAGGCAGTGCTACAAGCTTGGATTAAGTGAGAAACCAGCCTGTATTGTGCTTACAGAAGGTAAATACTAAGGCTATTACATTAGCTACACTGGCAACGGTGCTACTCTTGCTATTAATCTGAGGATGCTGATATCGCACTGGCTAGAATTTAGGTAGTTGTGCCTGTAGCAGATGCTTCTAAAAGTTCATGTCTGAGTCGTACGTTTGAGGGAGAAAACCTGACAAGAAATGCATTACCTTAGATGCTGCATTCCCGTAATAGCCAAGGTCCTCTACATCCATCACTTGCCACAAAGCTTGTGTTCCTGAATCTGAGTGTGTGTTTGAGCTCTCTCCATTCTCATTTTATATGCATTTTTATTCACTTGCCCACATACACAAATATACATCTTCCTAGCCTTTATGGTTATGCAGAAAATGTCAGAATGTGAACTGAGGCATTATCTGACTCTTCAGGAGTTCAGGCAGCCAGAATGACTAATTTTCAAAGGTTTGAGCAAGCTTGTTCATTAAGTGAGGTGTTAACCTTGGAATTTGCAGATGACCAATTAAGCATCCATAATGATTCACAAATGGTGGTTTTAGCAAAAACAACCATTTAATTTGTCTAGTCATGAACTTACCCTGGTGGAAGCCCTGTTCAGCACAACCCAGAAGTCTTTGGCTACTTCCTCATCTTTACCTGTATCTTTGGTACAGCAAAACTAGAATGTTTAGGGAAAAATAAAGCCCATGCAGAACAGTGTGAATACAAATAGTGATGATCATGTGCAGTCTTAATTTATGTAGTTAGACGGGATCTCAGTTAATTGAATAATATGTGAGAGTCTGGAGCTTTTGTCGCAGGGTGTTGGTCTATCTAGCTGTAGGATGTGAAATAATGTACTGCATGGAAACCTCTGCTCTGAATTGTCCATTTGTGGATAGGCTTGTCTTGATTACATGTGTGTGGTCATTTGAGGGTTAACAAGCCTTGTCACAGTCCTTAGTCCTGTCCCCCACCTCTGTTATAATTAGCACTGGACCAGTGCAATCTACGGCAACAATAAATGTCTAACTCAGGCCTGGCTGCACTAGGAAGATTTGCTGACTTGTGGTCTGTTGATGGAAGGTTATGTGTCTTCATATACAAAGCAAAGTATTAGGTGGGTGAGTACCATGTCACATGGAGATGGTAGGCTCTCATCTGCTTTATGACAGCCCCATGGTACCATCCAAAGCAAGTCAGAGATGGTCTACTGATACCCATGTTAGGGTAAGGCCTGGCAAAAATTGCTGTTCTGTGGGACTGGAAAGTATAACTTGATACTGAGAATGAAAGAGACAGACCATCCTGCTTTCTGCTGCTTCCCAACAAGGTTATTTTAACTGCCAGGAAGAAAGTATAGCTCTGAGTCTGTAAGAAAATTGAAAGGGAATCCTGAAGTCCCTTAGAAGTAGGAGGAGTCTGGTACAGATCATGGGAGTTAGGGAGGACAGAAACAACCATGAACTCAGTGGCTGCAAGTCGAATTTGCTTGTAATCCCCTCCTTATTTTAGGTGTGTTTTTAAACTGCTGGCCCAAGACATCAATTATCTTGGACACAGCTGAACATTTTAGTCAGGGAAGTAACTCTCTAAATGTGTTACGATGGAATGTGTTTATCCTTTTGTACAGGGATGAAGAGGATTTACTCTGGCAGTGTGCTATAAGTAGTTACTTGAAAGAGGAGTTTTCTTTTTCCTTTAAGTGTTTGGAGGCAAAGGGGGACAGGGCATTTAAATGAAGATTGACACACCCATTATTCAGGAGCTGGTAGTCCATTATGTCAAAAGGGCTGGGAAAAAGCAGTACGGGAGAAAATGCTGAGTTGAGGCTTAATGTCAAAGCTCTGACATTGGTTAACTTCTCCGTGGAGGTTTTTGGTCTGGAGACAGGGGAATGAATGGGATCTGTAACTTTCTGGACCATTGGCCTTCCTTAGTTTCATGATTGGATGAGCTGAGTGTTGGCTAAATCCTAAATGTGTTGCAAAGGTGTTTTTAATTTTCTTAATGGATTACATAGGATTGCGTGATTGCAGGTGTTCTTGTATTTTTGTCTCTTCCCTCACCTGTCCTGGAGCAGTTACCTCTGCTGTCAAAGGAATTGGGAACCCAGTTCTTAAAATATTTGCTGTATTTTCTGAGCAGAGATAAACAGTAAAGAGAATCATAAACCTGGACAGATCAATTTTATCTCTTCTGCTGCAAACACTTCCAAATGAGCAAGGGTGACCGAAGACACTGCCACCTTGCATTCCTGGCTCCTTTGCAGTCAGAATTTTGTCATGGTTGTCAGTGGAGACAAGATGACACCAAGTGGCAATGTGAAGGGCTATGGAACTTTTTTTCACACCCTTAGTAGGCAACTAAGCAGTACTTGTCCTTTAATTGCCACTAGAAATGTTACTAGTGAAGCTGATGAGCTAGATGTACCACAGGCCAAATTCAGCTTTGGTTGAGGAGGACCCATTGCGCTGAAATTAATTAATTATCATCAAGGTAAAATTAAATTCTCTGGAAGGAGTCAGAGCAATTGGTTCAGCAACTAATTCTTTCTTTGGCCTATTTGTACACAGGTCGTGTATGCACATGTGAAATAGGATCACGTAACACCTGTCACTCCTGTGGTCCAGGAGACGGGCTTGCTTCTTACTCAGTAAAACAAACTGCATGGTCATGTCTGTGCCTTCTTTTCAGCAGTAACTGCGCAGCCTCAGCCACCTGCAGTGGTGGGGTCTAGGAAGGAAGTAGTTGCGAAGCTCATGCAACAGCAGCAGCTTCCATTGCCTGTCATGTGCCATTAGCAAAAAATAGACCAAAATGTCAGACATGTTACTGCCTAGATTTGTGACAGTGCAGTGTTCGTCTTAGTGTTTCTCTTTTCATCTTCTCATTCACTTTGGAAGTCATAGGTTGGTTGTTGTCTCAAGGGGCTTGTAGCTTACGTATAATAGAAACAGCATCAGCTAGGAAAATACAGGGAAAAGAATGACACAGTTAATGCCTTGCAGTCCAGATCCACAGGTTTACTGGTACCTGCAGCCCTTTCTGTTGTAAGGTTTTCCAGGACTTTCTCCTGGAAGTGAAGGGAGCATATGAGTAGAAGCAGCAGGTGTTGTGAATAAGGGAAAACCGGCACTTTTGGCAAAGCAGAGAAGGGCCAATAACTGGAACAAAGGGCAGAACAGAGTGCCCCAGAGGGAAACTGCAAAACGTCTTCCTGCTACTTGGCACTGCTCTTGCAAAGTACCTGTTGTATTGCTGCCTGTTGCCTACCAGCCTGTTGTCACTCCAAAAACATGCTCTTGCTCTCAGCAGCAAGAGCTTTTTGGAGAACTCTGGCTGCTAAACCTGCTATGACTTACCTCTTTCCGTAATGTGAAGCAAAGAAATGTATAAAGAAGCAGAAAGGTTTCAGATGAACTCCTTCTATTTTGAGCCATTTTTTACCAGCCAGGACAACAAATAAATGCCACATATACACTGAATTTAATGCATGCATGTGAAGTCGCTAACCTCAGGGTTTCGAGCAGCTTGATCTATTAGTAAATCTGTCCTGAACATTCTTCTACATAAAGTCAGATGTTAAAAATGAGACCTTCAGCAACTGTTACGGGTCCTCTGTTTACAGTGGCCCTTTGCTGCTCAGAGATCACAATTTCCTTTTGCTTGAAGCTACATACAATTGCATGGTGAAAATTGGAGTTTATCCCCCATACTTTTAGATGTGATTGCCTTCTGTGAAGGTTAAAATTCAGCTAGCTGGTAAAGAAGGGGCTTTTGCTAAACCATCAGCTATGCTATTATATGCCTCTGGGAAAGTTGCAGCACAAGGAGAAAAGGAGAGTGCAGAAGTATCCTATGGAATTAGACTCTTAAATATGTATTAAGAATCGGTTACAATGATACCATTTTTCAGGCTTGTTACCATTATGGATTTATGTGATGCCATTTTCTAGTTTCATTATATTTTTTGTCACGAAAAAGAAATACCTGCATTAGAACTGTAATACTTCATAAAGCCTGAAAAAAATAAATATGAAGTATTCTTTTGGATTCCTTTCTTACATTACTTTCCTGTCTCCTCTTTTTTAAGTCTACTAACATGACTCTTTCTTCTGAACAGCCTTATTTGTCAGATATATAAGTAAATACGTGTTTAAAACAACAATAAATACTGTCATGCAGTTGTATATACCCCAGGTTCTTCCACTAGATGGATGTGTATTTGTAAAGCTCTAACAGAAATATTCTCATTATAATTAAATACTTTAAAATGTTGTGAGGTGTGCATGGAAATTAAAGCAAAAGTTAAGAGTTCTTGTCTACCTCTGCTGTTGAAAGATTTCATCTTCTCTCTGTGTGCCTGTCTTGTGTGCCCTGGGTAATTGCAGCCTGGGGTGGGAAGTGTGTGTCAAAGAATGGACAAAGCATCCATGTGGAAATTAAAAAATACCAGCATCAGATGTTTTGCTGATGAAAACAGAATTTATGTGGAAATGGAAGTAAGGGAGTGTCTTAGTTTGGCTGATACGAGTTGTTTGGGTCCATTTCCTAGTGCACAGACATCCATGTGACAGAACCTACCAGTGTAGTTGGTAGAAATAGTTGGTGTCAACAGAGAGGGTGACCCTGAACCGTCTTGAAAAATTGATTTGTGCTCTTGCCCTTGGAGATGGATCGCCCTGAGCCAAGGCTGATGCACACTTGCAGGGAAATATGCATAGGCAACTTGCCCTGTGCTGAGTACCCGTTGTGATGGCAAAAAATGGCTTGTTCTCTACTCCTGTCAATCTGATGCTTTTCACAAGCACCAGACAGGGAAAAAAAAAAAACAAACAAAAAACCCCCAACCAATAATTAAAAAAATGTAGCTGGATATGTGTCGTTTCTGGATTGCCACAGAGAGTGTCACATTAAGGTTGGTGTCTGAATAACTTAAGCTACCCAGAAATGAAAAGTCAGGTACGGAAACTTGTGCTAAATTTATCACCACAAGTGACGGTAAGAACCAGAACCTGTCTGGTGAGTTACAATGTCGCCTTCCTTTATGGGGATAAATTAACTACATTATAGTCCACATAAATTGCATTTATACCACAGAGATTTGTTAGGGCTGTATATCAGGAAGCACTCTCTTCTCTGCTAATGACAAAGTTGCTTTGGCCTTTCCAGAGCTTGACATATTAGAGCATAATCCAGCCATTCCTCTGCTCTTTCTCCAGCATTGCTGTCTTGTCTTTGATAGTTTTGTTTGCCCAGTGGCCGTGTTTTCCTGTTACTTCCTGCCTTCTTGCTTCCTTTTGATGTGAGGACAAGGTGACAGTGATTCTTGATGCCTGCCACATTTGACAGGGATTCTTTTAATCCCACTGCTGAACTATCTGTACAACTATGTAGCACTGAATTTTTTCACTAAAATATTTGTTCAGGACTGAAAGGGAGTCAGGCTGAACTGGAGGAGGGAGAAGAGGAAGGTCTAGACGGGGCTCTCAGTTGCTTGCATGTGAACCTGTAAGCTTCTCTTGCTGTGTCCTCTGGCTTTTCTGAGACCAGCAGACTTCACTGTGTCATCTCTTCTGAAACAAAGCAGGTCAGACACTAATCAAGCCTCATATTAGAAAAGGGCCAATAACAGAACCCTATTTAATATCCTGAATACTAGGAAGTGGGCTTCTGCTTTGAAGTTTGTGGGTCAGGCCCTTTTGCATTGTGAGTGCAGTGTACTTAATCCTTCTTTTCCTTAGTGCACCATCTCATGGCATGTAGTCTTGGAAGACTTGTTCCTCCTATGTACTTAGTGTACAAAGCTAGACTGTATTTGATTCTCACTCACTACCATTGCCTTGCTTCACTCCCTCACCTCTTACTAAGCTGGTTCTTTTCCTTGTCCCATCCTAGAGGTGTGCTCCTCTTTTGCTCTAAGGGAAGCAGTTAGCTCCTGGAAATCTCTCCCTCTGCACAACAGTCCTGACAGTCTTGTCTTCTCTGGCCTGTCAGCAAATACACAGACATTTACTCCAGCATTTCCCTTCCCCTGGCTTGCTCTCACTCTTGTCAGTCTCTCCTTTAGCAACTCAACTCTGCCAGTACACTGGGGACAGGTCTTGCAGAGGGGAGAGTGTTTCCAGAAAGCAAATCCCCTGCTGCTTCAATGAGCAGGATTGTATATAGCCTGCAAGATACACAAAGTAATCCTTGCAGTGCACTTGGGGCAAGTAAGTTCTCAGCATTAGCTTTATGGCCAGTCTAAATTAACTTAATAAAAGATAAAGATTGTTTTGAGAGAACATGAAAGTGAAAAACGAAGATGCTCAAACTCAGGGTAACCTGGCTTACACAAAAATCTTGACTGGATGGGAGTTGTTTAGCTAGAGAAGAGGAAACAAAAGAGGGATGATAAAGTGAATGTAGAAGGTAGTTTTTAAAGGTAATAATATTTTCCCTTTGTCTGTGAAAGATTGGATGAGAAATCATATGCTTAAAATACAGCAAAAAAAGAGAAGGTTAGTTCATATGAAAAAGTTCATAATGGTAAAGCCTAGTATAGATCCTTTGGAGGTTGTAGTGTTTCCAACATAGTGATCTTTAAAAACAAACTAGGCAAATGTCTCTTGGGAGTGATTCAGAGAAAGCAGATCTTGCCTGGGGAGTAGAGATGGGTAAGGCAGCCTCTCTAGATCTCACTGGTTCAATTGTTCTACACTTCCAAACCCGAATGATTCTCTAGGTTTGTTACTTGTTGCAGTAGTGGCAGCAGGTTTCGGTTCCAGTTGCGTTTCTATCAGTGTCAATGACATCTTGATTTGCAAGAATTGATGTGTAGCTTGGCCTTTCCTTCAGGCTTGTTAAGTAGAAAAAACCTTTGGAGTGGCTTGTCACGTTTTTTATGATAGAACTACATGTAGGCTTTTGAGACAAATACTATATAATTTTCTCAGATAAGACCTGGTATCATTTTCATGGGTTTTCTTTAAGGAAGTGTATAAATAGTTTCCAGTTGCTATACATTTAGGTACAAGTTTTCAGTCTTTTCCTGGAAAATAGGAAGCACTTCGAAACTAGGTCCCTCTTAAGCCACTGTAGATAAAGCAAGTAATTGTATTTTTGCACTTTTCCCTGTGACAAAGTAATTTCTGGAGGATAACACCACAGCTATGGTGATTACATCTTTACTTCAGACTGCAGGAAGAATGATAAGAAAAAAAGCTCGAGTAGGCTGTGCAGGAACAGCTGCAGTGAGGACTGGATTAAACTATGTATGCAGGGGGAGAAATGGAAACTGCTCTTGTGTGGTACCAAGTGGCAAGAGAGACTGTGTGGGAGGCAGAGGCAGGAGACTGAATTTCCAGCTGGGGAAGAAAGCTGAACAGTGTCAAGACAGCAGGAGGTGGGAGAGCAGTGAGGGACTTCTGAAGTTAGTGGAGCACAGCTCAGAGATGGAGTCAGATGGGGCTCTGCTTTCTGCCTTCCCAGTGGTGCTTGCTTCTGTTCAGAGCAGGGTCATTCCTACATGTCCACTGGATGTGCTGGTATTTTAACTTTGCTGGGAGAGTAGTATCCTTGGCAAAGAAGGTTAATTCATTTTACTATCTTGCATCTGGGGCAAGCAAAAGGCACTTAAGATGTCTGAACTGTAACAGTGTGTAGCTGTTGGAGGTAACTCTCTAAGCAGCTAAACTCATTTTTGCTCAGGTGTCTGCTACCAAAGCTCATTCCTGACATTCCAATGTAATGAAGCTAGGGCAGTGGTGCTGTGAAATCCCCCCTTCTTTGCAAGTTCTGCATATTTTTGGTGTTCTCTGCCATGTTCCCTCCATCTAAGGTTGTACTTGCACACTGTCCAGGTTGTGTTATTGCTCTTTGATGTTCCTGACAAGTCAGCCAGCCACTGCAACCCTAGCGGGCTGGGCATCCAACAGCTTTGTACAGGACAGCAATGCTACTAACTAGCGTAAGACTGATGCTACATCTTAGGTGTTTGGAAGATGGTTGAGAGCATCTGTGTAAGAAACCAGACATGGGTAAGACGGAGGGAACTTCACCTTCTCCTTCCAATGGCAGCTATTAGAAACAACTTGAAATTGTTAAGGGGCTGTGTTGTCTTTATGCCTATGTTTGAAGTGTCCAGGCTCTGCATCTCTAGGTGCTACATTCCTTAAAGGGTAGCCCCAGAATAATCTTGAGTTGTGCAACATCTTGATGATTTTAAGTACACAGTGGCAAAGTAGGTGGGGTCTGACTCTAAAGCAAACTCACCTTATTCAATCTCAACAGATTCCTTTTCTGATGTAGTGCCTGCAGTCACTTTACAGGCTCTGTAAATGCAAGGAACACAGAGAAATCTGTGTGTTCTCCAGATCTCAGGAGTGACTCCCATAGAAGGGGCAGTGAATCACAATAGGTGGAATGTGAAATTGCTCCTAGGTTTAAAAGATGCAATTTGCTATTTCCAGTGTATTTTGACAGCTAAGTGCTATCTCAGCTAGTCCTGGGTGTTGCCGGGAGACACTTCAGGCATAATTAAGAGTGTAGGCTGCGGTTCAAAGCTGGCTATTGCTCATTTGTTCTGCTGATGTGGCAGATGGGCTTTGAGTCACAAAGTCATTGCCAAGGTCTGTACTGTCTGCTCATAGATCTCCATAAAGCATTGGTTATATGACCATGAAGCTTGCAGTGGTTGGACATCCATCTACCTACCTCCAAGGCTGCCTCTTGCTGCATGATCCGTGGCTGCTGTTCAGTGGAGAGAGGAGAACATTATGCGCTTGTAATGAACAAGATGGTAGTATTTAAGAATGCCCTGAAGTGATAGATCTTATCCACACTTTAATGGGGCAACAGGTGAACTTTACTTTCTGGGCGTGACACAAAATTCACTTGGGTAGCAAGGAAGGAATGATGGCCTTGGAAAGATTTTTGATTCACAGGCTGGTTAAGATTGTCTGGCAGATTGGCCACCAATAAATTGTGATGAAAACTTGACCTTCCTGAAATCAATAGGGATGGGTCTTTTGTCTTACACACATCTCTCAGTGAATCACCCTTGTGCACATATGTCCAGATACTCACGCTTACTGACCATATGCACTTTGCAAAGCCTCATTGATTGCACACTTTTAGCAGATTGAATTCCAGCAGCCTTTGAAAACTATAGCATTAGATGTGATATTGGCCAGCAGGGAGAGGGAAGCATATACTATAAGAGGTAGGTTTATTTACCCATGCTTAATTTTTTTGTTTGTTTAGAGAAAAAATAAATGATCTGAAATTAAATTTACATATGCTTGATAGAATGAGGAAACCGCTTTATTTATGTTTTCCAGATTAAATTAAGTAAATGGGGTTTTTGTTAATTTTACTTTTTATATTTCAAAGACATGTTCTTGATTAAATTTAGGTGAACTTGGTTCTGAAATACAATTTTGAAAGAGAAAATCCAAGCTCTGTAAGAAACCAGTGTGGAGGCCAGATAGCCTTATCAACTGGTCTTTAGCTCTGACCTTATTAAACCTTTTGAAGCTGTCTTGCTCCCAGTGCTCCAATAGGAGAGTTTATTAGATTGGACTGAAAATAGAAGCATTTCTTTACTGGGCCTAGGAAGAACCTCAGAATTTGAAGTTTTGGGGTACAGTGCAGAATTTCTGCTGCAGTCTATCCCTGCAGAGGAAATGGTCCTAGCACAGCCTTGGCCTGCTTTGTGCGATACGGCTGGGATGGTGCTGCCCTGCCCTGCTGGGTTGCCATATCTGGAGAGGATGTGTAGAGGTATACGTTGGCTCCACATGGAGCTGTCTGGGATCTGACAGTCCATTTGCATTTGTCCTAAGCTGTGTTACAACCTACTAGATTGTCTCCAGAAGTGGTTTTCCGTAAACAGACTGTATGCTTTGACTCACTGTGACTTGTCTTTCTTCCTTTTTATAGGATGAATGGTGGTAGAGGATTTTGTTTCTTTTTAAGTGATCAGCTATCTTAAGCAAGTTAAAAAAGTGCAGTGCAGGATAGACCCAGGGTCCCCTGGCTTTACTGCTATATGATTGCTTGTGCCATTCATCAGTGGTGTTTCTATTTGAAGGGAGCAGAGCTCATTAAATTGTGGAGTGATCTAGATGGGGAGAGAGAGGGCTCTTATGTCTTCTGGTTCAGTTCCTGCTCAGATCAGCTTCAAAGCTGGATCAAGCTGTGGTGTTAGATCAAGTTGCTCAGGGCCTTGTCCAGTCAAGTTCTGAATACCTCCAAGAACAGAGATCCCCAGCCTACCTGGGCCTCTGTTGTAGCAGTTGATCACCTTAACTGAGAGGGACTTTTTTTCCCATCCTTTATACCTCACTGGAACTTCCTTGGTGCAGCTTGTGTGTCATTGCTGGCTGACAAGGTTTCTGCTTATTAGTGAGACTTGATACCCCTTTTTGTGATGATGACTCATAAGTATAGGGGGATCATGGATAAGGGAACTCAAATTATGCATCCTTGAGCTATTACTATTTCTGAACAGGGCCAGCAGCTTCCAGTTTGAAGGCTGCACAGTGAAAATAAGATGAATTTTCTTCTTGTCTCCCTGTTTCATTAAATTCCTGGTCTCAGCAACAGATTCATTTTGGACTATTTACTGTTCTTGTTGCCATCTTTGTCATTGGAATGGGATATCAGCATGTTAATGCCTCATATAACCCGTGAATGATGGTAGAGCGCTGTCGCTCTTTGACATTTTCAATGCTCTGTAATTTCATTATCTGGCCATTCTTCCCTTTCCCTGCAGTGTAGTGTGTCTGACATGGTGATTGCCACTACTAATGTCTTTTTCTGCTACTACTTCCAAAGATTTTCCTCTGTCATTATGGGTGGTTAGTCTTTCCCAAAAGGAAGGTAATTCTTCAGGTTGAAAAGAACTCTCTCTTACATCCTCAAATTATATTTTTTTTCCTTGTGACAGAAGTAATCAATTGCTGCTGCTTTGCAATTTTCATCCTGAAGGATTTCATAGTACTGTGTTATATATATAGGCATCACTCCTCACTGTAACATGGTCACTTTCTGAGTGGAACAGGGGAGGTCTATAATAGAGAACTGTTAGTTCTGCTCTTGTTCTTACACATCTTATTTCTTTGGGTGCCCTGATCTCTACCTGAAAATTCTAATACAAGCCAAACACTTGACAATTCTAACTGAAAATACATTTTGAAAAATGTGTTAAAATAGCAAAATGTTTTAAAAGTGTCTCGTTATTCAGCTAGGCAGCAGAGAGATGCCTTGTATCTGACATGGTTTATTGCTCTCTGTGGTCCACTTCAGACAATCATCTTGGCATTTCTCAGATTCCTCATTATTGCAAGGATGGAGGGCAGTGGCAGTGCCCTTGACTTTTCTTTTCTTGTCTTCCTATGGTACATTACAAGACTTTTTTTGTGAGGTTTTTATTTCTTTTTGTGTGTGCGTTTTGGCTTTTGCAGTGAAGGTCTGAAGTTTGTTCAGAGAAGTTGAGCAGTGCCTTGGGATTTGCAGGGTGGGGACACACGAGGTTCCGTGGATTGCTGTAGACAAAATGTTGTCTCTTCTAGTCCTGCCACCTGAAAGTGTAACAAGCTTATGGAGAGAGTGTATACAGGTGCCTGGTTGAAATCCTGCTTGCTTGACTATTTGGCAAATATCTCTGGATATCAAAGATAGTAGAGATCAAGGCTTATTTTAGAAAAGTGGTTAGGGCACTCATTGAGTGTTTATACTAAAGAAGAAGAATATGACCCACATTAGCAACAATTTAGTTAATAGCAGGGAATTTTGTAGTGTGTGTAAGTGTGAGGTTAAAGTGGCTGGAAATACGGTTTCTTAGCCTTGGGCATGTTAGTTTTCACCAGCTGTTTTGGAGGATAGGTAGTAGCAAGTTCAGACGAAACATCTCTCAGGGAAATAAAGTTAGGGATGCAAAACCCAAGAAGCTTGATTTGTACGTGCTCTTTTCTTTTGCCTCTGCCTTGGAAAACTTCTAAAAGCTATTCCTGGGGTCATTACCCATGTGCTGGTAACCGTTGTTACAGTTTGAAAGGATTTTCATGGAATGAAGGGACAACCTTCTCCTGAGTTTCCAGCTCTGTCTCATCATTTGGAAAATCAACTCACCTTCTCATTTTTTAAATATTTTTTAAAAAAAGCAGATGACATTTTTTACTCATCTAACAAGTACAAGCTGAAGACTTTTGGTTTCATCACTTTGGATCTGTTGAGGTTCTAATCAGTGCTAAATGTTGCTGTTTCCACCCTTACACACAAATTTCTTATGATGGCATTACTGACTCTCCTGGGCGCGAAGCAAGATACCATTGTGTCGGGTGCTGTTATGTTTGCTATGTCTGCAAATCTCCTAATCCCCTCCCTCCCTCCCTCTCGGGCACATCTGAGTTCTTCTTCTACTCATACTAATTCTCTGTTAATTCTGAACTCTCCAAGGGGCTGATGCAGTGCATGGAGATTTATTGAGCCGTGGAAATACAGCTTGGTATTTGGAGCCATGACTGACACAATTTGTAGCAAGGACATTTAACTAGACACAGCTTTGTGCCACAGCCCCTGCCCTAGTACAGGATACAGTGAGGTACTGTCCCTTGCACTAGAGCTGCCAGTCTTTGGGCTGGCGGTGTAACTACATGTCTCTATTGAGGTATGCCTGAAGTGGACATCATGCACAGGCGTGTAATGGGAGGTTCAGTAGGTTGAAGATCTGATTTACTGAGTGAATATTTAGAGTGAAATCCATACATGCATATGTGGCTAAAGGACTTCTGAGGTGGGAAGAGATGCATGAGTCTGCATACCTGTGTGGAGAGCAAAGGGAAGAGGTGGTGCTGAAGGCACTGTTATGGACAAGAGCTAGCAAGGGCGGGCTGGGTGGAGAAGAGAACTGGTTGTGCAGGCTCTTAACCAAAGAAGGTCATTCTCTAAATGCTGTTGCTTTGTAGGAAGAAGTGGCCAACTCTCCTTTTTCCTGACTGACTAGAGGGGAATCCAAAGGTGACCAGGCTTCTTGGACTAGCTTTAACCTTTTTTAAAGAAAGGAAACACTTAAATTTAATGTCTAGAATAAGCTTTCTGAAACTGAGTTCTCGGCCACTCTGAGTAATCCTGCTAAAGAGGCTACCTCGCTTTACAGCTTTAAATCTACTTTGCACAGAGTATTAGCAATTATCCCATAGGGAACAATCCTGTATTTTCTGGATGAGCTAATAGGCCTCTTGCATCTCTAATTTCTATTGTGCTGTGAAGATGTGGATGATTGTTATTAAAGGCCGTGAGAAGCAACTGGTCAGCTTATTGCCAAACTGCTATAATTCATGGATGTTATACATGGGCTGCAGTTTGCTTAACATTGCAATCTGTGTATTCTAAATTGTTTCCATAGTGCTTGGCCAATAAAATTACAGGTTTATTATGTTCGTGCAGATCTCTTGTTTAATCAAGAATGCCACACGTGCTGTGAATGCTAAGCTGTTGCTCTAAAAATACCCCTTGTTCTCTCGATGTATGAGTGCATGAATCATGTTGGGTTTTTTTTCTTTATGTTTGAATGTAAATGCAGTATTCTTGACTATGAAGGGCTACAGCACCTGCCAAGTACTAGCAATGGCTGCTTAGGAGTGCTCTGTGCCATTCTGAGTGTAGTACTGCTAATTTGAGGCACCTAAAACATCCTGAGTCAATTTTCTGTCTTCTTTCTTAGGGGGATAAAAAAATAAGGTAGTGGGGTTTAAAACCATTATGTAGCTACATCTGTGGTTAAAACCAAGTATGTAGCTAGCCAGTTGTCTCCACGTGTGTAAAAAACAAAAACAACCCAAAAAAACCCCACAAACCCAAAGCCAAACAAAACAAAACTATATGAGATGTACAGTATTTTAGGAAGTAGAAGTCAAAGTCTTTAAATGAAGTTCTGAATGTATTTTAAAAGCCACCTTCTGAATTCAGAGAAGTAGGAACTGAGGCTGCCTATTTGTTGTAGCATCGTTTTTCTAATGAGAGCTGCACTAACTGCAGTAGTTTCATGGTGGGGGATGTGGAGCTGTTGGAGTCAGTCCTGTGCTGGGGTAGTTACTGGAGAGACCTGTATCAATTGGCTTTTGAAGGGTTGGAGTGGAAAGTACCTTCATTCTGTTGTGTTGTATATGTGAATTTACAGCACGTTACGCTGTTCCAATAACTAGGTTTGCTGAAGATTATCTTTGGAGCATTTGCTGCCGTTCCTGCTGTAAAAGGGCCCAAAGAAATATTTCTGGTTTGGGAGGTGCTTTAATAGAAGCAGTTTGTAGATGATCACCCTTGTGAAAGGACAATCATAAAACAGCAAAGGCAAAATGAGTTTTTGGATTTGTTCTTTAGTCTGTCACAGTGACTTAAAAGACTTGCTGCTCACCTTTTCCTACCTGTGCATCTTGCAAGGTAAGACAAAGAACCTGTACTGAGTTGACACCCTGACACCATCAGCTTGAGTCAGTCCTCTGGTCCACGCCGTGCTTCAGCCTCCAGTAACATTCACAGCTCTAATACTTTGCCGGCTCAACATTTACTCATGAAAAGCATGTCGCTGTTTGTCTTTGAAGTTTATTCCCTCATTGGAGCCGGTACTTGTCACGATGAACTTCTGCACAGTCACAGAGGCAGAAGAGGAGACATTTGGGCCTAGCTTATGTTACAGTCCTCTGTTTTGGAGGCTGTTGTGTATTAGAATGTTTCTTAATGATGGGTTTGCAAGCATCGTATAATGAAATTTGAAGTGGGTGGTGGGTTTGTTCACTGAAGGATCACAGCATGTAGAGAGAACTTGCACTGGAGCTTGTGGAGATGACTTAGCTTTACCTGAAGAGGAATTGGCCAATTTATTCCTTAGTGAAGATTTAAGATTTTGTGCTTATTTGTCATGTGAGTATGGGTTTGAATTTTACCTGCAGATAAGCCTTGTCACCTCTCTCTGTCCTTACTGCCATCTAGAGACAACTAGAGACTATTGCTCCATTCTGGTCTAGGCTCTAATAAAAGAGGACAAGCTGGTGTGCCTGGCTCATCTCCAGCCCATGATTTTTGTTTTGGAGCAGGTGTCAGTCTTCATAGAATCATAGAATACCAGGTTGGAAGGGACCACAAGTAACATCCAGTCCAACCTCTCATGGTATAAGTATAGTTTAAATGAATTGAGTCAGCACTCTGGCAAGCTGACTCTTAAAACTGACCAGTGTAGGGGAATTTACCACTTCCCCTGGGAGATTGTTCCAATGTCTGATTGATCTCATGGGAAAAACATGTCTTCTGGAGTTCAATGGGAATCTCTCCAGAAGCAACTTGTGTCCATGACCCCTTGTCTTTTCCACGTGATTCCTTGTGAAAAGGGAGTCTCCATCTTCTTGGTAGCCACTCTTTATGTACTGCTCCAGAAGCAACTTGTGTCCATGACCCCTTGTCTTTTCCACGTGATTCCTTGTGAAAAGGGAGTCTCCATCTTCTTGGTAGCCACTCTTTATGTACTGCTTGTGATGAAAAGAGACTCTACTGCAGTTTAAATTTAAAAATTTATTTGAACAACATGTGCAGATCCAGTACATCACTATTGCAGGTTCTATGGATACAACAGAGAATGCTCTATTGCCGTTTTAAAAGCAAGACTACACTATTACAACCACAAGAGATTTACAGAATGCACTATTGTAACTACAGCAGTCACAAAATGCACTATTACAGCCCACAGGCAATTCACGACAGGCCACAGACCACTCACAAAACTCACTGTTACTGCTCATAAGCAATTCACAACAAGTCCCAGGCTACTCACAAAGTTCACTATTACAATTCCCAGGCAATTCATGGAACACACTGTCCAGAATCCCACACATGTGTTAGTCAATAACCTGCAACTACAAACTTAAAGCCTGCCAAATATTCACTTGCCCCTCCACCTTGGCCAGAATTCCGACCAAGGGGGAAGGTTCTCATCACTCCATGGCTGGAGAAGTAACTCCACATTTCTAGCATGAATCTTTGGGTTTTTATCCCCTGGTGTATGGGACAGTGGGCAGGGGCATGTCTGAGTAGATTAGACCACCTAGGGTGTCTGTCTCCAGCAGTACTTCCCCTTAGTTTTAGTTATTTGCGTATCCTTGTATTGTTTG
>NW_010161810.1:587-1391 GCF_000695765.1 Mesitornis unicolor | reverse complement strand
TCTAGGTTTAATGAGAATCACTTGTAAACTGTTTGCAGATCTATGAAGGTGCTTGCATCAGGATGAATGAATTGAGAAACTGTGTTTTCAGCATTTTAGACAAGACTTACACAACAGTGCAGAAAGTGATTTTCCATTATTGCCCTGTCAGGTGTTTACTTTATTTCACTATTTTTCAGTGTCCCCAGAAGACGGGCCAAATGTAATCGTATATATTTTATAAGCCATGTTAGTGCCTCTGCTTTCCACAGAGAAATTCTTATTTGCCTGATTGTCAATTGACTTTACTCTATCGGGTTACAATCTTGGTTTTACACGTTCCTGCAAAACTGGCAGTAAGCTTTCAATAAATAAAATTGTTAAAATTATGGCTTATTTAATATGTCTGTTGCTATGTGGAGGATCCAATATTATATGAAAAAAATTGAGATTTGAGTGAAGTATAAGAGTATTTTGAAGATTTCCAAAAGAAGAGAGGATAAACTCGCTCATCTTGATTGAAATATTGTTTATAGCTCATTTTTGCAAACTCTTTCCTATCTGGTCTGGAGATATTTCAGACTTTTCCTCTCAAAAATACATTAATGAAACTGATGTTCATTTTGTGAAACTTTAACTTTGATATAATTGCCTCTCCTGACAAAACCCCTCTCAAAGTTTTGCCATTTATCTCTATTGCATTTGCCTGCTTTATGGGCTGACTTTCCTAGCAATGTCTTGGTTTAGGAAAAGTCATCTAAGAAGCTGTTGTTCTGATGAGGTTTTGGCATTGTCTGAACAGTTTCCCTTCCTCCTTTTATGCTG
>NW_010161810.1:0-352 GCF_000695765.1 Mesitornis unicolor | reverse complement strand
TCTTCCCCCTCAGAACTTGCCAAAGATCTGAAGTGACAGCCTCATGTCACTTCTCTGCCTAGGAGAGAATGGTGGCTGCAGTGGCTAGAACAACAGAGAGTACACAGAGTACAAAATGTTAGTTGGAATGCGTATGCTAACTTCTTGGTTTGCAATTGTTGTGATATCCAAAGTAACAAGCACTGATGACTGTTGATAACATGCCAGATGCTGGATGTCAATTCTTGTGTTCAAGGCTGTGACAAAAAGAGACTCAACTGCAGGGTTCAAACAAACTATTTATTTAATTTTTTAATTATTTTTTAGGGTTAAACTGCACTGTTGCAGTTTAAAAGCAAGACTATACTATTAT
>NW_010161809.1:26477-36159 GCF_000695765.1 Mesitornis unicolor | reverse complement strand
GGTGCAGCAATATGCCCTGTTCCCGGGTGGGGCTTTCCCCTTTGCAATCCTCCAAGGGGTTGGCAGTGCCGCAGGAGGGATCTTTTGAGGGTTTGTTTTGCATCTTTTCTTTTTAATTGATTCCCCTTCTCGAAAGGGGACCAGAAAGTGGCAGCAGCAGGGGCTGCTCTGGCCTGGAGTGATGCCAACCATTACGTCACCAGCTACAGCCTCTTCTGCTATTGTTGCTGCGCTCCCTCCTTCTCTCCATCGCTCTGCTCCGAACCTGGCTTGTTGTTGTTCTGCAGCTTGGTGTCAGACAAAAACCCCTAAGATCCCTCTGCCTCCCCCCAAACAACAGCCTGGGGCTGGAGACGTGGGCCCCATCCCAGCACAATGATCGCGACCGGGACAGCGCGGAGCTGCTTGTTATTGTTGCTGAGCTGTATTCCCTGTTTTCTGGCTTTCCCATCACTTGATTTGTGATTTATTTTTTTTAATCCTCCTTTCTCTAGTCCTTTCACTTGTTTTTATCTTTTAAAGCCTTGGCTCTCCCCCCCCTTTCCTCCTCTGAATATTTTGTTTCTGCTCCAGTTTCTTGTGAGCAGCCCTTTGCTTGCCTCCCTGCCTCCCAGTTTGGTGACTTGTTTCGTAAATAGGCAGTACTTTCCTTCCAGCTTTGTTGTTGTTGTTCAGATTCTTTGCTCTGCAGCTCTCAGCTGTTCGCCAGCCTCACAAAGGAATCGCTAACACACAGCGAAATCGCTCCATCGCTCCGATGTGTCACCGATGGGAGTTACGATTTCATTTTCCTGAGGACATCAACATTCACATGATAATGTGAGACTTGGAGCAGTTGAGTTGTTCAGCTGTTTTTGCTTCTTGCCCCTCTGACACAAACACCTGGAAGCTGGGGTAAACTGCCCCTTGCAAAAGCTGCTGGTGTTAGATCTGCTGCCGATCGAGTGGCAGCAAAATAACAAATGGTGCATCCTGTGCATAATCCATCTTGTCTGTTAAAGGGAGCCTGACCTACCCGTTGCTCCAACTGGCAGGTGTTTGTGCGTTGGGCAAGGCAAGCTGAGGAAGGGATCCTGTGTTCTGGTGCCACAAAGTGGCTGGGTATTTGTTTTCTTCCTAGTCACTGGACTTGACAGCAGATTTGCTTTTTTTGCAGGCTTGTTAAAAGGCTGCTTTAAAGAATGGCAAAGTAAATTCAAATAGGTTCTCTGGCTTCCCTTCCTCCCATAATACGTTTTTAGTGGACTCTGTCTTAATATACCCCACTTCTTTTTCCTTGAAGACCTGGAGCCAAGGGAAATCCTGTCTGAGGAAATAAGAGCTCAGAATCTAGAGTGGGGAAGGATAAAATTAGGTGTTAAAATAGGCATTTACGCATAGTTACAGAGAGGGTCTGGCACTTGGCTGTCGTGAGCAGGATGGGTGTTCAGCACTTTATGGTGTTTGTGGGTGATCTCGCAGTGGTGGGAGGTAGCAAAGAGTGCAGTTAGGTGGACTGAAAGCCTTTGGTGCTTTTCTGGCTTTCATTTTAACAGAAGACATGATGTTGACTACTGATATTTGGCCTCTGCTTGGGCAACAGGCTGATAAAACCAGCCTGTCCTCCTCTAGACAGGAAGGTGGTGTGTTCTGGTAGCTGACAGAGACATGCCTGGCTTGGCTGTGTTCAGTGCTTCCCTTAAAGCACAAGAGGAGCTGTGTAAAGGAGTCTTAGGGTGTAATTAAACAAGAATTCTTACTACCTGGAAGAAGGAGAGAAGCTATGGTAGAGCCACAGCAGTTGAGCTGAAGTGTCTGAAGATCTGGAGATGACTGGTATGGAGTTTGAGTGTGACTTTCCAGCAGAATCTACTGTGGAGGACCAGTCTGCTCCCAGTTCTTGAGGGCCTGTTGGTGGCAACCTGTAGAAGGGCATTGGGCTTCTGCTGCTCTGGGGGTGTCATCCTGGTCCGAGATGTCCTCAGATAAAAGCACAGGCTGCTTCTGTGCTGAAGGCCTGGCTGATTCTTTGTACACAGTGCCTCCTTTGTGGAGACGCTAGAGAAATGGCATTTGTCTAAGCAGTGGAAGAAAACATGGCCTGTGCTGTGTTATTTGAGCTAATCTTGCTTGATTTAAGGCTGTGTACAAGCTGAGGATGAAATGGTGCTGGGAAGAGGGAAGAGGTCCAGGAAACAACAAATACTCATGGAGAGCTAGCAGCATTTTGCACTTCAGGCTCTTCTGGGGCTGAAATTCAAACTGATGAAACTGCCCAGTGTTCCCCCCTTTCTGTGGGGAGAGGCTGTCCTCTTCTGATCCTCTAGTCCCTGAGATTCCCAGGGGATGTGGAGGCCTGACAAAATGTGAGTGGGATGCTTATTTGCTGGTGACAGTTTGCTTCTGTCACTGCCTTATTTCCACCTGGAACACCAAAAAATGCCATCTTTCTCTTTGCTTCAGCTTGTAATGGAGTGAGTTCCTTTCCAGGAAATCTGGATTTTGGAGGCCATCGGGTCAGAATTTCTCAGATCTGCTCCTGATCTTGCCTCAAACAGGCAGAGCAATGGCTCAGGTATCCAACCCAGGATGCTTCTCTGCCTAGATTTTGGAATAGCTCCAGACTTCTGCTCGAGTGACTCTACCTTTCCCAAGACTCTACCAGTTCGTGCTTTCCCTCAGGTCATTCTCAGGAGCACAGGACATGGAAATGTCACCACAACCACCTCCATCTTGACCCTTTCAAAGCCCTTCTCCAGCACTTGGCATCCTTGCCTTGCCTGGGAGTCAGCAACTGTGTGCAACCATGAGTAAGGCCTTCTGCTGGAGTGGTGAGGCTCTGCCAGACTGGTGTGGCTGTAACCTTTCACCTGTCTGGCTTTCTTTAAGTGTTCAATCTGATGAGATGACATCAGCCTCTTTCATCCCTTGCTGCTCTAATTGCACTGCAGCAGACAAGCATGGAAAAGAGCATCCAGCTTGGGAGTTTTGTCCTTGCTGTCCTGTACTTTCTTGCCTTCTCAGATGGGAAATCTGGAAAAGCCTCCATCCGTTCTTGTGCTTTTCCACCTTCCTTGTCCAGCAGATGCTGAGCATGTGCCCTCTGCCTCAAAGGGACAGCTGGTAAGGGGTTGCTTAAACTCAAAACTGCTCCATCCCATAGCTGATGATTCCCATGGGCCCTGTGGTTTCCGAATGAACAGGTGGCCATGCCAGCAAGTGGCTATTCTAGGAAATCAGGGTACATGGGAGTTGTGCCCTGTGTTTATGATGGCATAGGATGGTATCAGTTTAGTGGGAATGGTGAAAGATCCTTCTCACAGATACTTCCAGCTTTTTCTCTGAAGGGTGGGTGGGGCTATGAGCACTTGTTATGGGGTGTAGTCCCAAAATAGTCTGTGCTCTGCTCTAGCACTTGCCACTGAACAGCGGTGGTGAGAGAAGGAATCTGTCTGTGGATGCTCTTGCAACTGCGGGCTGTGCTCATGTCAAGGCAGGACGTGGTTGTGTCTTATATCTGGAGAGCCCAGGCTCATGATTTCTTTATGGAGCAAAAGAGACTTTGATTCCATCAGACAATGAGAAGTTTGATTGTTCTGGATCTTTCAGACCTGTTGTGAATGACTGTACCAAAACCAAGCTGCAGTGTGATCTGAGGCTTAATGTGAGGACTGTGGTTGTGGCTTGTACAGGTACTGAAAGTGGGCCTTAGAGCCATCTGGGACCTGGTGACTTGTCACCTTGTCACCTCTTAGCAGCTGTGACACCTCCAGTACACCTTCTAAGGCTGAGTGTGTTCACTAAACCATGCTCTGAGAACATCCGTATAGCAAGTTCAATTTCTGGGCTTGGTGATGGGAGCAAGGTATTCACTCTTATGAAATATATCTACTTGTCACAAAAACAAAAGGTCTGTCACTTTTCTCAGCCTTGCCTTCTTCCCAGTTCTGGTGCTGATGTGAACCAAGGACTTGTGGTTCCAGAAAGACAAGGGAATATTGCTGAACTGTTATAAAAGGCTTGCTTTGGAGCAAATGTTCAGTCTCTGGGCTAGCAGAGCCCTCTGTTAGCAGGACTTCTGGGGCTGGTCTCAGCTAGGAACTGAAGGAACTGTGCAGTCTGTAAGGGTTGCTACTAGCAACTTGGTGTAATGCACCTGTTTGAGGGCAGGGGTCTGTATTTCCTATTTTTGTGAAGAATAGGACTACTTCTGAGCTTTCTGTGCTGGTTTCTTCACAGCAGAATCCTTTACATCAGCTGTCCTTGGGCTTTGAAACCAGCAGAGTTAGTCCAGCACTGAAAACCTTGAAAGATCACCTTGTCACGATGCACACGGGTTTGTGTCCACCACGGCTGGTGTAACTGACTGACACAGCCCTTGTGAAGAAAAAGCAACCTTCAAATGAGTTACATCTTAACTAAAAGCACTGTAAACTAAGCGATGCCTTTTCTCTTCCTGAACTTAGAGGACTGAGTAGTAGGGGTCTAATAAAAGTGTAAGGCTGATGCCATGGTCTCCCTCTGCTTTTTGTGTCAGCAGTCCAAGCGTGAGTCTCAGGTTGCCATTGCACTCTTAACCCTGAGACAGCTTTGTGTGCCTTAGTCCCCAGGATTCAGGGCCGTAGGGGATGGTTTCTGGGAGATTTTCTTGCCCAGGGCTGCTATGGAAGCCAGCAGTGTCTTTCTGTTAGCTGATGGCCTTTTCCTGTGCAGCTGAGGGACTGTTGTCACCCAGGGTCACCAGCTGGAGTACAAGCCAGGGACTCTGGTTTGCTCTGCTGTTCGTAGGCTGTGGTTACAGACTGCTCTTCTGGGAGTCAGCAGCAGTACGAACAGCCCTAATAGATTTTTGTGCTGTGCAATGGGTGCTGAACCAAGAGGTTTTTCCCAGCTGGGTGTCCTTGATTTCTGTTTTGACTTTCCCAAAGTGCTTGAATGTACCCTACAGGCAAACTAGGGACAGAGGAGGATGTAGGGGATTTTTTCTGTTTTGGAAGTCGCCACGTAGTCTTTCCAAAGCCCAGGTTTCCTGTGACCCAGATGAGTTTTGGGGCTCAGAGTAGACTATGCCACACTTGGGTACTTGTCTGGACTGGAATGGCCCAGGACAACAGGGCAGAGGGCTTCAGAGACTGCTCAGCCATGGGGGTTGGATACCTCCCTCTGCTGAAGTGCCACATCTTGTTCCTCACTTCTAAGAGCTTCTTGAGTTCATTCTCCCTCAGACTGGGTGAGAGGAGCCAGATGGTGAAACTTGCTCTCAAACAGGGTTGCTGAAGCTGTCCAATCCTCTGTAGGAGGACTTACAAATGCTTGAAACTACTGTAATGGATCAGACAACCTCAACTCCCAAAATGTCTCTGGAAATCCTCTTGGCAGGAGTCCGATTCCTGAAGTTTGAGTGCTGTTACTACCTCAGTGCTGGCTGGAAGGTAGGAGCCAAGAAATCCCATCAGAAAAGCAGCTGATTAAGGGTTCCTTGTAAGACACGAGTGATCCTTTGCTGCAGCCACACTCTGGAAGCTGACAGGGAGGACTCCTTGCAGAAGCAGTGAAACCTCCACACCTATGCAGTGATCCCACCATGGTCTTGTGCTCACCCCACAAGTAGATGTCTGCTGGATCTGGCAAGATGGCTTTTTACATCTTCCCAACTTTCTTCAGCGTCTCTGATCAGGACATGAGCTTTTAAACCAAATGTGACTTCAGCTCTGGGATCCTTCCTGCTGGGGTCTGTACCAGGATCTGCATTTTTCACAGGACAGAACCCAGTTCCTGCTGTAGCTGTGCTGGATCAGCGTGTGAAGAACTGATCCTTGTGCAACTTTCATCTTGAGTCTTCTAATCCCTTGTGTGGTGAGGAGGTTCACTGAACCCAGATCCACTCTTAGACAAGTGTGTGTTTCTTTGAAAAGTGAAACAAATGGCAGTCAGTTATTTGCAGGTTAATACACTTATCTGTCAAATGTGCTGTGCAACTCTGCAGGCTGGGCCTTCTTCCTCTGGAGGACTTCATACACCTCAGAGTCACTTTTTGGGTGTATTTGGCCTATAAACTTCAGAGTGGGGGAGCTGTGAGCTCCAAATGCCTGTTACAGCCTGCAGGTCCATAATCTAATACCAGAGGGCTATTTCAGATCAGCTATTTGTCTTGCTAAAGCACAGCAGCTGAAGTGGCCTTCTCTAATAAGGGAATCAAGCCTGATTGAGGTCCTAAAAATACGCAACAAAGAACATTGGCAAAGTAGATGTATTTTTGAATGTTCTTAGTGGCTGCTGAGTGCTAAACTCCCTGCTTTTCTTTAAGTCCTTAGGTGTAGTGTTAAAATTCTTGTCACATTGGATATTAAATATGTTTGCCTGTTGGACACCTGCATTTGGGCTTGGCTCTTGCAAGAAAGAGTAGTGGTCTTTCTAGCAAGTAGATTAAGTGCAAGACTTGGTGCTAATAGATAATTTGGAGTCCTTCAAGATGTCCAACTGGATGCTGGCTCCCCTGTTGTATAGATCTTAAACTGTAAAGAAGAGCTGTAGGTCATGTGAAGTAACACTGTGCAAATCTTTCCCCTAGGTCATATTCAAAGTGAAATGTGCAGCTGAATTCAACAAGTACAAGTAAGTTATACTTTTCTAACATTACCTTCAAAGCTCATTTAAGGTGACCTCACATTGCAGGGCTGGGAATGGGATCTTCAGACCCCAAAAAGTGAGCACAGCTAATGCTGTACCTATGGTGTGCCTTGGGGCAGGACTGGGAGCTTCAAGGGTACCAAGTAAGCTAAAGCATATCCTGTGTGCCTCCATACATGTTCTCAGCATTCCAGTACCAGTGCTGTCAGCAAACTGGGTGAACTCGAGGTCATTCTGAGCTGTCCCACCCCAGGAAAGATCTGCAGGACAAGACTTGAGCTGTAGATGGGACCTCTGTTTGTGCAGCCTGGGTGCTTCCAGGCTATTTCCAGGGAAACCCACAATGGAAAATGCAAGCTCCAGTGGCTTTCAATAACGAAGTTGCAGTGGTTGTGATGACTCATAGCTTATTGACTGGAGTTAATGCAGAGCTAGAGCAACACTTAAAATCTGCAAGATAAGAAGCTGACTGTCGGAAGATGAGTCTTGTAACTCATGACTACTTATGCTGCTCATGCATTATGAGAGCAGCTCAAACAAACACTCTGCAGCCTTGGGTTGTCAATACAACTACTGAAACTTGCTGGGATGTCTGATCTGCATAGCAAGCAGAGCACTGGGCATACTGGAAGGTACTCTCCCCTGATGAGATGGGGGAGAGGGTGGAGAATGACCCTGAATTATCTGACTTGAACTCTTTTTTTAATCCCCTACTGTCTCTCTAGGGTCCTGTTGTATCTGGGCTCCGTATTTACCAGCCTCCTTTTCTTAGTTGTGAACTTAACTTGTGCAATGTTAATCCACGGCGAGGTCTCGGAGAACCAGCTGAAGTGGATGGTCCTTGCCCGCGCCCTAGTCAATGACAGCCTCTTCATCCTCTGTGCCATCTTGCTGGCTTGCTGCATGTGCAAACTGGGAAAGATGTCTTCAGCGAATGTCTACCTCGAGTCCAAGGTAGGTAAACACCTTGTGAGCTGCACAGTCATCAGCTGGATTTTCAACTGGATCTGTGTGCTTAGAGCAATGCTGACCTGGTGGCACCTGAGCTACTCTTGCTCAAATATTCCTTCCAGTGTGGAGGTGGCAGCTCTGGGACTCCTCCCTGCAGAAAGTGCATGCTTCTGCTGCAGGAATGAAGTGCCCTGCAGGTTCCAGAGGAACACGTTGTCTGCAGCTTTGCTGGCACAGCAGGAGACTCATGAGCTGCTTATGCTTTCAGGTTTTAGTAGTATAATTTAGGGTTTGACTGGAAGAGAGGCAGCAGATGCAGTTTCTGCAGTATATTGTCACTAAGGACAGTAAAGTCTGCACCATATTATCTCTGGCAGCTGCATAACAACTCTCTGCAAAGGGGGACACCCCAGCAGCCCAGCTTTAGCTGTGTGCTTGCTTGAGCCAGAGGCAGTGCTCACCTGTCCCGGATGAGATGAGCATCTTGGAAGAGGAGAGGTTGCTGTAGGTCCTGCCCTATGACAGGACAGTTATGGGTCTAAATGTGCACAACTCTTATCAAGCAGAGCTCACCTGTCCCGGATGAGATGAGCATCTTGGAAGAGGAGAGGTTGCTGTAGGTCCTGCCCTATGACAGAAGGACAGTTGTGGGTCTAAATGTGCACAACTCTTCTCAAGCAGATAGGAAAGTGAATAACCCACCAGCAGTCTCCTTAGTGTGGCAGTGGGCTGCAATTAAGTGTGCACTTGAGCTGCCTCCTCTTCTTCTGGGAAGCCGTATCACTGCTATCAAAGGTGGTGCTTCCAGTGTGGGCACTGGTGAGAAGGGCAGATGGCAGGCTCTTGATGAGGTAAAACTTGAGCATGTGAGCACAGTCAGGCTCAGGGAAGCCAGCTCCCTGGCTCTAGCACTTTTAAGCTGCTGTTTCTTCCCAGTAGTACAGCTTTTCACCCCATGCTCTGAATAGTGGCTCTCCAAGTGTCAGAAAGTGGAGCATAGACCTTATTTCCAATGTGTCCTTCATCAGGTGAATCTATAGGGGTTTAAAGTGCTTCTGTGCCTGGCTCAGGTGAGAGGCTGCCTAAAGTGTAGAGCTCCTGGAGGCTGTTGGATGCCTCTGACCCCTCTCAGGAAGAGGGTGACGAGAGTGACAAGCCACCTTACAGCAGACACAGACATTCTGGATCCAGACAACTGCCTTGCATTGCTGGTGGCATCTCCTTGCTCCTTAGCAGGCCATCTACACAACTGCTCCTTCTCTTAGAGAGGGCAACTGAGTGAAAGCTGAAAGGGCTCCCAGAGCTGCGCTGTCAAGGCTGAAGCTGAGGCTTTCTGTAGGAGAAGTCTGGCTCTCCTGAGCAGCAGAAAGCATCAGTGGTTACCCAGAAGCCAGGGTGTGTGGGCCATGGGCAGTGGGGAGTGGCTCCTGTGACAGCTGTCCTCAGAGCCTGCAGGTTGCAGCCAGGTGATCTGAAGTGAGACAGAGGAACCATGACTAAGCTGCAAACCTGCATGGTCCAGGTATCCAGCTCTGACTGGCTCTGGACACTAAGTAACTTGTCAAGTGTACTCAGTAGCAGTTGAAGAACACAGTAACTTCCTCTAGTTGGTGCCTGAGGCTGCCTATAGGTCTGTGCTTTGGTACAACGTGCTCTGGAGAAGCCTGCTCTTGGGTTGAAGACTCAATGTGACTGTCTGGTAAAGGTCTCTTGCATTCACATGCTGTCTCCCTTCCCTCCCTTGGAGGCATCCTCTGACGTTGCATTGTGGCTGAGCTGCAAAAAATAGGGTGGGGATGAGCAGAAGGGTTACACAAATTCCTGAAAAGGGCTGTCCTACCTCCTGAACTCTAGCTGTGAACCTGCTGACTCAATGCAAGGCTGGAGGGGCCTGGTGAGGCTGCTGTGGCCTCTGAAGGTAGGAAGCTTCGAGCTTTTTGACACTTGAGGAGGAGGCTGTGTTACTGAACTGCTGCCAGATCCCACACTGTGGTCCTTGTCAGCTGGAGGCTCACTTCACCAGCCTTTCTGCCTCTTATTCTGCTGTCCTGAATACCCAGGGCTCAGCTAACAGCACCAGAGCAGGCTGCCTTCTTGTGCTTTGTTGGCACAGGACTTTGTT
>NW_010161809.1:0-26446 GCF_000695765.1 Mesitornis unicolor | reverse complement strand
CTGACTCTTCCAAGACACAGTCTTGAGCAAGTGCTGTAAAGCTAGGAAAATAGAGCTAGCATACCCATAGCTTGGATGTGGAACAGGTTAATGAGATGTGAGCAGATCCTCTTAAAATACAAAGGCAGGTCAGCTGCCGAGATGAGTTTGTCTGCCCACTTCCTGGCTTCTGCTGTGCAGTGACTTGGTGGCTACCAGTAGCTATTAAAAGGCTTCACAGGTGGGTTTAGCAAAGAAATGGAGATTCTTTCAGATCTTCAAGTGGCTTCCTCTCCCATGGCTGTCCAGGAAAGGTACTGTGACAGTCAGGTACTGCATCTGAAACACTTCAGAGAAAGCTGCTCTTCACCAGCACAGCTAGCAGCAGCCAGAGATCCCACAACATCCAGCCACCCTTTAGCACGCTGCTCTGTGTGTAGCAAAGCCCAGTTTGTCCCACAGCAGTGCTGGGGTTCAGATGCTGGGTCTTTCTGCCTGTTCTAAGTTGCTCACCCCAAATATTTGAGCTTTTTTCCTAATGTGTTCAATGTCAGGGGTGCCAAAAGTGAGCCAGGTGGGTATCTCTGCTCTTGTGCCTCAAGTCTTCCCTACTCCCCAGTGACACTGGCTGTGTAGCTCTGCTGCTGCAGTGAACTCACACGAGGAGGCTCTTAGCCAGCTCTGAATATTTTAGCAACAACATACAAATGTTCTAGGTCATTCTTGCCTGCACAGCTTCTCATGCATTGAAGGGGGGAGGTGGGAAATTGTGGCTCTGTAGGAAGGTCTGTATTAAAACTGCCTTTCCTTCCTGTTCTAGGGAACGTCTGTCTGCCAGGCTATTCTTGTGGGATCTGTAGTTGCTCTTCTGTATTCCTCAAGGGCTTGCTATAACCTGGTAGCTGTGGCCATATCTCCAGACAGTGTTCCTGGTCCTTTTAACTATGGCTGGGACAACTTTTCAGACAAGGTAAGTGTCTGTGAGCCCTGATCCAGAGCTGATAAAGTAAAGTAAAGGCAGCTCTCTACTGTCCTGTGAGGGTGTGTGGAGGGCAAAAGGGGAGCCTGGGGGGATATCTGTTTTGCCAAATCCCCTTTTTGCCTTCAGAAGCCCTGCTTGCTCTTTCCACCAGAGCAAACCTGAATCTTCCTCTATCTGGCTGCTTCAGGAGGGATTCCCTGATGTGCTCTTCAGTTTTAGCCTGCCAACTCCTCTTTTGGGGGAGAGGAGGAACATGTCAACTAGAGCAGAAAAGCAATGCTTAATCAGGCATGGCTGTGCGCAAGGGAGAGTCATTGGCGTGGGAAGGGAGCTACCAGTACCCTGGTAGCACACTGAAGAGAACTCTCTCACTAAAACCAGTAGCAGCAGTCAGGTAGGGATCACTATTCTGGTTTAGGGACTCCTGCCTTTGTAAGGGTTTCTGTGCATTCCTAGTTGTAAGCTGTGCTCAGCTCTGGGAGCTGTGTAGCTCTGCTGATGGCTGCTAGGGTGATACAAAGACCTCTGACCTCTGTTTGCAGGTGCACGTGGAAGTGAGCAGTGAAGAGTATGTGGTGTTTGGAGTGGTCCTCTTCCTCTGGGAGCTGGTGCCAACAACTTTCGTGGTGCTCTTCTTCCGGGCTCAGAGACTGAGTCAGAACTTGGTAGGTCTAAGCAAGCTGCTGTAGCTTGAAGAGCTCCAAAGTGCCTGAGGTCGGGGGGGAGGCCTTTTTAGGAAGATTTAGAAATATCTTGCTTCTGGCCTAACTCCTTACTCTTTAACAGACTTCAGCAGGGATGGTCAATAGTCACAGTTACAGCTCCAGAGCCTACTTCTTCGACAATCCGAGGCGCTACGACAGCGATGATGACTTGTCACGGCTTGGGGCCAGAGAAGGAGGGTAAGTGTTGTCTTGAGCAAGGGAAAGCACAGCTGCTGTTCTGTTGCCCTGTGAGGAGCAACAGGGCTCTTGGCTTCTGCTCTTATCTGGGGGTAAGAGGCAGCTAGTCAAGGTGGATGGGGCAAGGAGCCTTCTGGCTGAGCTTGGTTGTGTTCCCTTCTGCAGCTCAAGCAGCTCACAAGGAGCTATTTTCATTAGAAGGGACCAGTTCTGAGGGGTGGATATTGCTCACAAGTAGAATATGCAGTGGCTACAGCCAGGAGAGCTGTTCTTGCTGGGATCCTTCCTCAGCTGTTGGGGCAGAGGGCTCTGAAATGACCTCCAGAGGACTTTCTCTGCTGGAAAGTGAGAGGTGGTGTAACCCTGGGAGGGATATTGGTCTCTGAGAGCCAGCTGACACAAAGCAGGGGTCTGAACTCCATCTGTCATGGGGTTTAGTGAGGGGTCAGAGGTTCTGGCTCTTCTTGACCAGTGTTGGAGGGCCTGGTGCTCCTCACCTGCTTCCTCAAAGCCAGGTTCCTTGGAGATCCCATGCCTGCAGGCTACCCTGCCTGGTGCTGGGAGCTGCAGACTTTCCAAAGCCAAATTACTGGTCTCTAAGAGTCCATGTCTGGTTTTTCTGTCTCTCCTCCCAGCTTGGCCACCCCTCAGTGCTCTGGCTGCTATGGGTCCCTGGCTGGGAATGACAGCTACGTGGTGGGTCCCCATCTCAGCGCAACTGCTACAGACAGTGCCCCCTTGCTCTTTGCCGCGGGCGGCTCGGAGATGAATCACCATAGCTCCCACCCCATGCCACAGAACTGAAGAGGCTGCAAGGTCCCTCTCTTCCCTGAAGTGGCATTCATGTATAGGATTGTAACCTGGTTTTCTCTTTCCTCCTTCCCTGAAGCATCTAACTCATCGACACAAACATTCCACTACCTGCTGCAGCTGTAAGCAGGACTGAGCCTATGGCTGCAGGCAGTAAGCAAGAGAACTGTGACTTTAAGGTACCATGTAGCAAAGTGAAGCTGAACTCTCGGGAAGCTTTTTTTTTTATCTTGGTCTGGTTTTCAAGATGTTGGCAGCTAAATGCACCAGAGCTTCCTCACTAGAAAAGAAACATCAAATGCATATTTGCACTTTTAATCTGCACACTTGGAAGGAACAAATCTTGCTCGGACTGTGCTTGGTCTGAGACTGTTCTAGTTACTCTTTTAATTGCACATCCATAGCTGGGAGAGGCACTGTCTTCCCGCAAAGACGTGTTCAGTGAAGTACTCTGCATCCTGACTCACTTGGGAGCATGAAGCTCTGTCAACAGAGCGTGCTATGGGCAGGGCCTCCTGCGGTGAATGTTCAAGCGTCCTGTGCCATATTCACAGCCTCCAGGCTGAGGGTGGGCTTGTTCCAACTGCTGTTTCTTGTTTCACCCTGTTACTGAACTGCCCTACCTAGGGCTGAGGGTTCAAAGCTGAGCTCCAAGAGTGTCCTAGCAGAGGCCTGGGAGGGTGAGATCAAGTGCTCCTATGGGCATTAAGGTCACTACACTGTCACTGAGCCACTGGCTTATGGCAGAGGAAGAGGGCTGGCTTGGATGAGGGCTGCTGCCCAGTGGGGGGATAAGACTTCAGAGGCTGCTGCTGCCAGGGAAAGCTTAGAGCTGGAGTGCAGAAGTGCATGGGGCCCAAAGCGTGTGTAGAACCAGGGCTGCTTTAACTGCTGGGTGCAGTCCTACTCCCCTCTTCACCCACAGTGGGGTTCCCCTTTCCCCTCAGTATTAAATTGCATTTAGCAGTTAACCAGGAGTTTTAACTTGAATGAATGTGAACCAGTGGGGTCCCACTGAGGTGCAGGAGGTGTCTGCTTGTGGAGGCAGAAGCAGGTCCATGGGCCTGGAGTTCTCCCAGTGTCAGCAGTGCTTAGTGGTATCTATGGTGTTTGAGTGTGCTGGGCCAGGCTAGAAGGAGGTTTCTCTGTCCCTCTTTAACCAAAAGAGTCGAATTCGACCTGGCCATGAGCTCCATGGGGCTCTTGGCAATGAGGCTTTAAGTTATTCCTGGCTTGTGGGGCTGAGCAAAGCAGCTTTGGCCACAGGCTTGGCTGGAGGCACAGGGCCAGAGAGGGCAGCTGCTCTCAGCTCTGGTGCCAACCTCAACTGGAACTGCTTTTAACCCACCCTCTGCTTTTCAACCCACTGTGCCACCGCAGGACTCACCAGTGCACACAGTGGTACAGGCTCTGACTGTGGGACACTGGTGCCAGAGGGTCCCCAAGGCAGCCTCAGTGTCCCCAGCTGGGTGTGAGTCCCCCCAGGGGACAGCCCCAGCCTCTCCTCACTTGCTGTGTCACTAGGATGGCCCCCTCACCCACCTCACACGTACTGACCTAGATGTCACTTGTCACACTGACAACACCCTGTCCCTCTATGTGGTCTCTGCTGTGGGCCCTGCTAACCTGCTTCACTCTGACCATCCCACCCCCCAAAAAAAAGGAGCAACCCCTGCTGCTTTTTAGTGAAAGCTCAGAGATGACAACTTCCAGCACATCCCTCTTGCTCTAGTACTTGAACCAGAGAGCTGCACCCTGCCTGCCGTGGCTCTCCTGGCTGCTCTACCTTAGGTAAAGGACCTGTCACCCTGGCTGGGCTGCAAAATACACATTGCTCCATCTCAATCACTGCTTGACTTATGGCAAAGCTAAGGAAGGACCTGGACCTGGTGTGTGTTGCCCTTCTTTCTTCTCCCATAAGTCACCAAAGACAGTAAGTGATGCTAGCAGCCCCTGTTCTCGCTTCAATTCCAAAGCACTAGGAGCACTTTAAGTTTTTCTTGGGAGGGAAAGGCGTGTAGTGCAAAAAAAAAAAAAAGAAAAATAATTTAAAATAAAAATGTAAAGGGCTACAGGCTCATTGTTCATATTGCACTGAAGCACACAACAACAATACGATCTTCCTGGCGTTGGGCGGGCAGCGCGGGGCAGTGAGTCTCCTTGCTAACGTACTCGTGAGTGACTGACAAAGTGTTTTGGTTTTATTCATTTGGATGGATGGCCGGTAATTTCAAAACTCTGACCGCTCCTGCTGGGGCCGGTCCCGTGTTTTACTGAAGTAATTTATAGCTGAGAAGTACAATGACTTTTTTAATGCATAGTTGCCTTTCATTAAACTTTCTCTCTTTTTCTTTTTGGTATGGTTTAACAGTGTTTTGGCTTTGCAGTCAGGCAGCAGCTGGCTGCAACAGGAAGCTGTGGCCAATGAATGTACCTATTTGTTCTTCACTAAACTGTAACCAAGCACTACTATGTTGAAATAAAAAACAAAAAAAGCCTTTCTGTGCTAGGTTGCTGGAGGCCTGGCTGTGTTTTGCTCTTGGTGTGACCCAGCCCAGGCTGCAGCCCCCTTGTCCTGGCTGTGCAGGCACAGGATGCTGGACTTATCTGTGTCAGGTAATTCAGTAAAGCTGTGTCATGAGGGCTGAAATGGACCCGGTGTAGCTCCCAGGACCTAGCACCTCACTTGGTGACTGCAGCATTGCAGCGAGTCCCTCTGTAGGCTTGACTCTGTGTGTGTGCACAGCACCCAGAGGTGTTTCTCAGTGAGGGGTCCTGCAGCTTCCCTCTGCAGCTGTGGATTTCTGGGGCTGGGAAGGGGAGAGCAGCTTTTCTTCCCCTACCCTCACAAGGTCCTCTGGTGTTTCTCAGGGCTGGTTGTGGCCCAGAGGGACGCAGTGCTCCCCCTCGTCCCCAGCTTGTGAGGTACAGTGTGCTTGAACCGTGTCCTCTGCACCGTGCTGCCTTCTCCCTCCTCCCAGGGCAGGGGACACCTCAGAGTGCAGGCTGTGCTTTGCCCCCTTCCAGGACCTGCCACCCTTCCAGCCTCTTTTGCAGCCCTGAGCTGCGGAGGACCTGAACCCCCTTCAGTATCTTGGTGTTTCCTTTATGTCCTTGCAGGGTTTATCTGCGTGGCCTTTAGCTCACTGCAAACAGCAGCAGCTTGGCTGGAGCACGCACTGCATCCTCCTGTGCACCACCTGCCCCCTGCAGTGAGTTTTGGGCTTTGGTGTGAAAAGCAGCATGGCTGCTGGGGCTGCTGCACCCCTGCACTGCATGGGGCCAGGCTGGGGTGTCACCGTCTGTCACCAACCACACAGAAGCCTGGCCTTTGCCCCATTGCGAAGGCGGATGGTGCAATCAGGGCTGGCTCTGGCCCTGCGGGACCCAGCTGGCAGCAGGGCTGCGGGGGAGCCAGGGAGGCCCTCTGCTCTGCCCCAGCAGCTCTGTGTCCTACTGCCCCAGCTGCTTGTCCTTGGAGCAGCAAAACTCAACTTCACTTCATCTCTTGCTGCCTCTGAGGACCAGCAGCCCCACCGTGGGTACGTCCTTGCCATTTTTAGCCTTGCCTGGCTACCGACATGAGATCAGCAGATCCCAAAAGAGGACAAACCTGCTTTAACAGGCCAGGAGGGACAGGAAGGCCAACAGGTCCCATCATGAAGCCCAGTTTTTGGCCACACCTCTGGTTTCTGACAGCAGAGCAGGTAGAACTGAGAACTGGCCTTGTGTCCCCACCCTCTTCTCAGGGGACAGCAGGGTGCCTGCAAGGTTCCAGACATGATGGAGGTATGAGGGTGGCCAAAGGGCAAGGAGCAGGGTTCCTCCAGCGTGCTCCTGCTCCATTCATCTCCCCTTGCCTTCAACATGGAAGCAATCACTGAAGCCTCCACCACACAGGGTTACTGCAGCAGAGACCATCAGGAACAGCCCCGCTGCCACAGGAAGATTGCACCAGGAGGAGGAAGGCACTTTCATACAGAAGAAGCTCCTACACACCCTTGCAGGCTGTTTGATGCAGCAGGAAGTGACTGCAGAGACACCATAAGCAAGGGGCTGGTTGAAAGCACGGAGCAGACAAGGAATTTTCCCCCAGATTTATTCAGTGGCACAGTTCTTGCACTGCCTCCAGCTTCTGAAGGCAAAGAGCTGGGTCTAATCCATCAAAATAACACAGCAATACTTGAAGTTAATCAGAATGATCTTCCAATATATAAAATAAAATTTTACACAATCCTCAATTTTATACAAAAACGTCATTGGGGTTTTTTTTTTTCCCTTGTGCACAAGATTTGGCATCAGCAGGTTACAGACAGGAACTGGAGGTCCAGCAAGCAGCCTTCACCGTGCAGTGGGAGTGTGATGGTACGATGGTATTTGTCCATTTACAACCCAGCAGTAACACTTTTAAGTCTCTCTTTTTCCTGTGAATTCACCGCATATTTCGTAAGATGTTCCTGAAGTTTTCCAGTTCTCTGACACTTGTTGAAATCCTGGGTGCAAGGAAAGCAACAGGAAAACATTAGAGCAACATATGCATTACACCTCGTTTAACATTCAAGAGAAAGGGACTGCAATTGAGTAAAGCTTCAAGGAGCTCTTGAGAAGAGAAAATTCAGAATTTCAGCTCAGTTTGGTTCTGCTTACAACCAGGCCCCTGGCTAACTCTGCAGACTCTTTTTAAAGCAACCCCTGAGAAACACAGTGGAACAGGATGTGAGAGAGAGCTCAGCAGCAGTCACACAAACCCATTAACAAGAGGTCAAGAAGCAGACCATAATATTACCAGCTGTGCATGCAGGCCAGAGTCTCCTTGCCACATGCTTGTTTCTTCTGAAGGGTTTGGTTTGAATCTCCTACCTCCTTTTTCTTGCTGAATCCATTTTGCCCCAGGAGCATCGGTGAAGATGCCAGATTGGACTCTGAGGACGCTACCTGTCCCTTCCCAGCCACAAACTTTGGTTTATGGAGGTTTTGGATAACCCAAACCCCTCGTGAACAAGCGGCAGAAGCTGCAGGGCTGTTTTAAAAGGCTCTTCAATACCCCAGGTAGGTGGGACATGAGAATGAGCTGCCTGGCTCCAGCCTCTTCACACAGCAGAGGACTTCCAGGGGGGGAGTTTTAGCTGGGGGGCAAAGGGACAAGAGAAGAAAGAAGAAGGCTCTTTGCCTGCCAGCCCTCATCTTCCTCTGGTAGAAGCAAGAAGCCTGAAGGAGAGCTCTAAAACCAGCATAGAGCAAGAACAGCAGCCCTTGTCTGGGAACAATGCATTCTGAGAACAGATTCAGTTTCTTAAAAATCACCAAATTCTTTATGTCTTAATATAAACACTTCCTTAAATTCCTTACAGAAACATCACCTGACACTTGAAAGCTTCTTCATGAGATGGTATGATCAGAGCAGGACCTAACGCTAATATTGCTGATGAGAACTGACTGTTTAGGCTGAAATGGGATGTAACAGCAGCGTGTGTAGAACTAGAGGAAAGTCTCAAACTAACCTTCCAAAAGCATTGAATAAGGCCACAATTTCTTGTCTTGTCAGCTGGAAACCATAGGAAGGGCCACTTTCAGGTATTTTTTCTATCAGGTTTTCAGAAAAGAGAATCTTCAGCGCTGTACCCAAGCCCTGTGTCTGTGCACAACAGAAAACATCGTTTAATAGCAGGGACACATCCAGAGCCTGACTCACAAGTTTAACTTTGCTTCCCTCCTTTATCTTTGCAAGGATTCCTGTTGACATCTTAATGGAGCAAGACCTGGATTTCACTGAACTCAGCCCACAGAAGGGCTCAGAACAGAGCCAGGACCCTTTCTTTCTTTAGCATTACCGTGACAGCAGAGCCACCCAGCGAGGTTTCCTGTCTAGGGCTGACCACATGTAAAATTCAAGGCAGATCTCGCCAAACCCCAAATTTTAGAGCACCTTCTGCCTTGCCTGCCAGAGCAGCCCTGATCTGTACCTAGGAGCTGACCTGCGTCCAAAACCCAAGAACCTCTGCACCAGAGGCCCACCAGATGAGGTGCTTCCAGCCCTAGCTGCTGACAGTGCTTACCTGCAACTTCCCCCACAGGCGACATTTGAAGCAGCCAACGCAGTCCATTATCTTAGAAATATTCTTAAAGTGTAGCCTAAATTCCTCCTAGGGAAAAAGACATTTTAGTTGGTTGTGGTTACACAACAATTAGGACTTCTTCTGCTATTAATCAAAATCCAATAACGTATTAATCCTGGACTTCAGGCTAAATTCAGTGGGACTGAGTTAGGGAAATGCTTTCTGAAGCAAGGTCCTGTCTTTGTTTAGTCAGTTCTGACCTGGGGAGGAGAATTAGGAAAAGGAAAGGAGACCCATGGGTTGAAATAGAAACAGATTTAATAAGAAACTAATATTAATACCAAGATACACAAAGTTATACTCAACCAATACAGGGGTCACAACAAGCAGAGTAGCTCTTGGGAGCAGAACTGATGAGTGAGACCCTCCATGCTCACTGAGGAAAGAGGGCATCCCCAGCAAACTCCCCAATTTATAGCGAGCATGATGTTTGGAATTACAGAATAATTCTGTTGGTCAGCTTGGGGTCAGCTGCCCTGGCTTCCGCTCCTCCCAGCTTCTGCCCCTGGCTAACTCAAACTGCTGGGGGCCTTGATGGCTGCATACCAGGGCTGGCCAAAAATTAAACCCAAGTGTCTGATCAGCTTTGTTCCCACTAAATCGAGTGCTGCTGTCTTCTCAAAAATGCAGCTTTCCTGAATTGAAAACCAATTCTGAATTGGAAATACCTGATCCAGTGCCTGGCACGTACTGGGGTCCCTTTCAGATCTCCCATTATCCCAGACACACACCTGAAAATACCCAAGCGCCCCAAAGGGAAGCGACAACCAATTACCTTGAGTTTAGCAGCCTCCTTTTTATTCCCTGCAAATAATGAGTTTTCATCAAAATGCAGTGGGAAAGACCTGAAATAGAACAACAACAACAAAAAAAGAGTTTTAGCTCTTCACAGTTTGTTTGTACAGCTGAAATCCAGATCCACAGAAGTATCTGGTGAGGTGTGCAAATGAAACCAATAGGTGTTAGACACTGGACGGCTCTGGATGTATTTTAAGTTGAGCTGCTCATTTCTTAGATCCCCTGGAGGCTTTCAATTTTAGCTTGGATCTCACCTTGGAGACATTTTCAGCAATTGCTCTACGGTTTCTAGGCAATTGTATTCTGTTTTCTAACAGGCATGCGAGTGTAACAAGATAAATTCTACCATCGATCACATTAGAGACACACATTTCCATCTGGTTCAGGTATCTTCCATTCCTCTTGCTCCAAACGCTGTCAAATGCCCCAAATCTCTGTTACCAACATGTTTAGGGTTTATTTTTCTAGTCAAAACCACAGAGCCAGGAGTGGTGTTCCACAGATGAGTCAAATAGGTAGCCAACTTCAGAGCTGACACATAGGCGGTTATTAAATTAAATTCTGCTAAATCAAAAAGGCAGCCTAGACTATTAAACTGTGGGCTTAATTACCCCGTTTTGCAATTTGAATACAGATATCATTGTATTCATGGTGACATTACCTGACTGCACAAATCCCACTACGAGAACAAACCCAGAACCTTTCTAGATGCTTTAAGGGAAAGGTTAAGCACACTCAGAGATGTCAGGGTTGGAAGATGCCCTCCTCCCCGGGTACCACATGTAATTACTTGGCCAGATGGAGGATCTCCAGCAACATGTTCTTCATTTCCGTGTCGTGACTTTTATTCCCCGTGTAGAGCTGGAAACCTGGGCGCTCAAAGAACGGCAGTACTTTGGATAGGGCCCGCAGCTCTATCAGGTAGAGGAAATAGAGGTTCTTCAGTCTTCTGGGACCTTCCCCTTCGGTGAGGACTTCATCAAATCTCTGCTGGAACTCTGTAACGTTGGGGCCCCATTTCTTCTCTGACCACGTATCTGAGAGAGCAAACAAAAAACCCACGAAGATATGAAGTGAAATGTAACTCTAACCAGGGAGATCCAAGCTTTACAAATTGTTCAAGAGTTGAGAGAGGCTTTTAACCAAACTCAAGCCCCAACAAACACCAAATTCCTGCAGAACTTTGCCAGTTGGTTTAAAACATGACCCAGGCTTACAAGCAAAAGCTAAAAAAATGAAGGCTGCCCATTTGCAATAGAGCTAAATCAGTTGAGTTTCCCATCAGGTGAGCTGATGGTTTTGGAGAGCAGTGCTAGGTAAGCTCAGCATCTGTCTGCAAGTGAAGGGGGCTGGATCAGCACCTGCAGATGGGAGTCCCCACATGGATCCAAGGAGCACCTCAGAGCAGAAGTCATCCCCTGCAGCCTTTCACCGACAGAAGCCATCCCTCTCTGCACAGGCCAAACAAAGATGCTTACTTGGCTGGCTGCAGCCAACCTCATCTTCCTAATCCTCTCCGCAGTCCCAACTCATCCCTTGCCTTTGATGTTCCTCTGTTATGCCATCTCCCAACTCTGACGTAGCCCAGCTCGCATCAAGAGCAGCCCTACGTGGGCTGTAGAGACTTAAATGTAATTAAATCATTAAATCTAAATTACATATCCAAATTCCAACAGCTATCTCTAAATCTGTGCTTGATTTCAGTAAGCTTTAGCAGAATAAAGGTGGTAGGCTTGGTCCACAGGTACCACTGTAAACTACCATGACTAAACCCTTCCAGAAGTCAGTCAGGACCTGTGTAAGCGGCGTGGCACAACCCTTGCCCACGCAAGACAAACTTGTGTTTTCACATCACCCTACATTTTCAACCCCTGGGTTGAAATCTAGATTCTTCAGATAGCTATTTATGGGCAAAGGAAATGGAAAATGGCCTTTGGAAATGGATCAAGGGTCTCGGGAGAGCCCAGCCAAGCATTTCACAGTCCAGGTGAGATTACTGCTAAACTGACCATCATAAAGACAGGCTGGGAAGGGACAGCCTTGATACACAGTCAGAAACCCCCTCCAAAATAACCTTGGAGGGAGAGCAGAAGGAATAGGTGCTGGAAGTCTTGGTGCAGAGCACAGTCCAGCCTTTTTCAGGCCTGAAGACGTGGTGACTGCACTCCCGATTCAGCACACATGCCCTGTGCTGAGGGAGGGCAGAGAAGAGCACAGAAGTACTGAACCCGCTGGAATGGGCTCCAGCCAGCATTTAGCAGAGCCACAGAAGTGCTAATTTAGGGCAGAGCTAAGACAGAAAGCAGCATTTACCTTGTAAGAGGTACCTGGCACTCAAATGGATGTTGATGCTTGCATGGAGACCAGAAACGAGTTTGTAGAAAGCTCGTTTCTCTACACAGACACCTGGAAAGAAATGGGTACTGTAAGATATTGAAAGCATACATTGAATTTTCCTCTCCTGGCTGTCACAAATCTAATCCCACCTGAGTGTGGCCGGTAACTCCTGCCCTCTCTCTGGCCTAAAATGCAACCAAATTTAGAAAAAATAAATTATTACCTTTCAGCCACTTGTAAAACGTCTGCCCTGGAAACAAAAGGAAAACAAGCACATCAGTGTGAGACTCCTCGCAGCAGCAGGAGGGCTCTAACCTGCTGTGTTGTGGTTTAGGGTACTTCTCTGGCCACACATTTCGGACCACAACAGGATGATACAGAAATCAGTAAATTGCCTATTGCCCTCCCAGGCTGCTGAGAGGAGGGCACTGCCCAAGCCTGATACCCCAAAACCACCTCCTCAGAGGACCTCTGCTCAATTTTTATAAAATAACCAAACAGGCCCGGAGCTGCAGGGGATGAAGAGCTCTGGGGCACAGCCTTGCCCAGGGATCTCTCCACAGGGGCCTGAACACAGCAGAATTTCAAGACAAATTTGGATTTTGCCTGAATAATTTCCTACCCAGGTGCCTTATCTAATGGTGCAGCCCATGACAGCATGGTAAAGATGCCACATTTGTTTCTGTTATCAGTAAAAACAGAGTGCCACTCACCTCCATTGTCTACTGATGGGAAAAAGCACGAGTGGTGGAGGGAGAGAAAAGAGGAGATCAAAATTACACATGACCAGAATTAAACTCCAAAGCACAAGCATTAAGATGGCTCTGTTAACCTGCTCTGACAAGAGAGGGAGCCTCTCCAGAGAGGTTTCAAGATGTTCGGAACAGAGAAAACTTCCTGTCAAACTGCAGCAGTGAACACATCAGATGAGCAATGCTCCTGAATAACCTGACCAGGGATCGATATTTGCAAAGGAAGTGAAACCCACACACAGCTGAAACAGCGATCAGAAAACTGGGGACACCAGTGTCTACCTCTGCCAGAGATCCCTTGTGTGACCCCTGATGGGACACTCAAGGACCCTGTCCCTGTTTCCTGCAATTTCCTGAGGGTCTCTTTGCAGCCTTGGGCAAGAAGCTCTGGTGTTTCCAAAACCCTTCCCTACTTTCATTTGCACATTCACCCTTAGCCTCTGGGACGCCGTTTCTCCTACTGGATGCTTTCCACAGCAGGTCCCAGCCAGGTTCCCATTTCAGTCCCTCCCAGATGGTTTGGCATTGCCGAGTACAGAAAGCAGGGACTCAGGAAGAGCTCAGGGTTCAGTCCTGCTCCCAGTCCCTCCAAAGCTCACATTTCTTCCAGGAGCAGAGGATCAGAATTCCTTTCTCTGTGATGGACAGTAGAAAACCACCAGGCCCCCTTCCATTGGCCATAAAATTCTACACTTGGTCAAGCTATAACATATTTCTTATTCAGCAGGAGTAGCTTTACTGCTCCTGGAGCTAGGATCAGTACACTACCACACCATTTGGTGAGATAAAGAAATGACTCACCTCTACCAGATGCCAAAGGTCTTTTTACATTCTGAGGCCTAAGAGGAAAAAAACAACATTCATTTAAATAAGATATGTAAATAAGTGACTGTCTCCTTGCTGTGCAGAAACAGCACAGCAGAAGTAGTTACTTCTCTGCAGCCAAACAGCCTGAGCAGCTCTTGGATCTCCTGTGCTTTAGCTTTGCTCAGACAAGAAAAGGAGAGAGCATAGTGCGGCTTTTTTTTCCCCTTTTCTTCTTCCTTTACAAAGAACAGTGAGGAAAACTCAAGTTACATTGCTGCTAGTGAACATGATCCCACAGCCTTGGTGCAACACAGTGCACCAGTAAAAACGGCAGGAAATCACTAGAGGGATCAGAGGAGGTAAGACCACAGAGCAGTGCCCACCAGTACTGGGCATCAGCCCAGGGGTACCCACAGCAGAGTTCAACTGGGGCAAGCAGTGGTCCAAACAACAGCCAAAGGGGGCTCACAGGACAGCCTCACGGCTTGTCCCCTCCTTTGGGACACTGCAGCAAAGAGAGGAAGGTGGTGGTTAACAGAGCAGGTAAAGCACATGCAGCAAAAATCAACGCCTGCAGGCTTGGGGAACCTGGCTCCCAAAGCACCTACTTGAAGCAGTTTTCTTCGTAAATACTGTTCCAGATCTTCCAGGCATCTGGTCCTTTGTAGCCAGTGTAGCGCTCAGGATTCAGGAGTAAATCCACGTACTCGGCATCAGGAGAATAGATATCTGCAAAGCAGAGTGTCGGGTCAGGGACAAAAAGAAGGAAAGTGACCTTTTCCAGGGCTGATCTGGCCACCCCTTCGCATACTGGACAGCCTTCCCAACACAAACCAGGTCGTCCCTCTCCAGAGAGGCAGGTGCTTAACATCTGCTACGCGGCAGCGGGGCAAAGCTCTGCGGCCTTTGGAGCTATTGGAGCACGAGGCCACTGATGGCAAAGCAAACTCTGAGCATGCTCCACCCAAGCTGCTAAACACAGCAAGACCCTGATCAGCTTTGTCAGAAACATTTGCATCATATTATTTTCAAAATACTCTGGGCAAGAGAAGAAATGCTACATACACTCCAGGCTTGCTGAAATATTACACATTGGCCTGAAAGTTCTGCAGAGGTACTTAAAACTCCAAAACAAGACTTGTCAGATCAAACAGGTCCCTATACCGTCAGCTTGGCAGAAGCTGTCTGAAGAGTCGTCGTGCCGTGTCCACTGGAGCACTGCCTGCTGCGTTTCCTCGCTGCAAAGAGAGTGGGAAAAGGACTATTAGAAGGGGCACTGATACTGCGTTCCCTTTAAGACAAGCAAGGATTGGGGGAAAAAGAAGTCAAACCTCAAAGAGCCATCAACAGCTCCAAGTCTCTTGGCTTCTTCACATTCTTCAAAGTTATTGGCTTCTTCCGAATACTGGGTTGAAAAAGCAAAGGGGTGGGGTGAGGAGAGGATTAAAAAGCAGCTTTTCTGCTGTTATAATTCTGCCTTTGATGCAGTAACCAGTTTAAGCACCAGAAACCCTTTTATGATTCATCCCTCCCTGTATTTCCACTGGATGGCTGCAGATACCCAGAGCCTTATGCAATGTTGAGGACTGTTGCAGACTCTGGCACTGCCGTAGGAGCATTTTGTGCCTGCTGGTACCTGCTCTTGGTGAAGGCTCCTAAACTGCTCTGCATTAGTGGTGGTGAACACCTGACTTCAGGATCCACCTGAAAGGCCTCATAGCACACCAGACGTGGTCAAAAGAGGGTGAAAACTGGGCCACAAAGCACATCCCAACAAATATTGCTCATCTGATTCAGGCAGCTTTTATCAGCCGCGGTGACGCGAAACTGGTCCTGTAGGCAGAGGGGCACACCTACCTTGTAACTTCCAGACCTGATCCCATCAGGGACTTCATCCTGAAAGACAGAATTGAGCACGTGCCACACACGGGGCTGCTGTGGCCTTTCAGCCTAAGCTTTGAGAAAGATCAGGGAGATGACCACAGTTCCCAGCAGTCAGAACATAATCGAAGCACTCAGCTCAGCTTACAACACATCCAACTCCTGGCTCCTCCACAGACAAAGGTTAAGCGATATTCGCAGTGGTTTATTTTGATTTTTCACAAGATTCTCCTCAAAGGGTCAGCAGCCTTCCACAGGCACATCATCAGGGCCTGTTTTGCTCACCCAAGCCAAGCCAAACTCCAGAGGAGCAGGAGTTGCCTCTGCTCAGCTGATGCCTGGCACCGTCTCCTGGTGATGCCTCAGGTATTTCATCTCCCAGCCCTCACACACATCACCCAAAAACTTCCCTTTTCCCACTCTCTCACTGATATCAGCCTTGCCAGCTCTGCACAACCCGAGCCATACACATAAGAAAACCAGGCCCTAAATCCTCCTCAACTTCTATTTCCTCCAACAGTAGGAGGGCAAATAAAACCACTTCTGCGCCGCAGGAGCAAACACCATGATGGCAAGCAGCACAGGCAGAGAAAAATTAAGCAGTGAAAAAGAGTTATTTCTGTTGCTTTCAGAATGAAATGAACCCAAATCAAAATAATTAAAACCAGCAGCGACACAGTCAGTTCTTCAAATAGGAACAACTTCTAATTAGCCAATACTAACGTAATTGCAGCGTGAATCCTTCTTTGATCATCATCGTTACCAAGAATACCCTTTTCAAGGAAAAAAGTATTTAAACAAAATTTAGAGTTATTTTAATTAGGAGGGGGAACAATCATCATCCCATTTTGGGTCCACACTAGGTGCGTTTTGAAGACTACGGAAGCAAAGGACACTTGTTTGAGGGGTACAGTAGTTGGTGGCTAAGGAGATAAACTATTTAACATAGGGTCAGCTATTAAAAGCATAGCCTTGCTTTCAACTTCCAGAATTTAGCATTTTGGATTTTCTCATGGATAGCAGTATTACTGCACCTAAGAAAGCTCAATCGGAGCCACAGTTTTGCTGTAGCTACAAAAAGAGAAGAGTAAGTCATTTCCTTCCTTCTTCCTCTTGATCTGCAAAAGCCGAACCCAGAAAAGAGGTACAAGAAGGGATTTTGTACTTACAGACGGGCAGGGCTTTACAGCACAGTCTCTTATCCCACAGTGGCTGTTGTCATTCCAAAAAGGACAAGGTTTCTTTAGGTTTACCTACAAATAACGTATTATCCTATTACACATTTCCTCTTTACCAACACACGCCTTCAGCGCCTTGGTGCAAGACTTCAGATAACAACACTTAGTGCAAGGGTGAGCGGAAACGGATGGCGTTATTTACTTTAAACCAAGTAGATCGCACTCATTCACTTGTCTCTCGTATGAGGTGTGTGTGCCTGCGTGGACTGTCGGTGGTAACACAGAAACGGGACGCACCAGCCACCGATTCCTAAGCACATCCTGAGGCTCCTCTTGAGCGATGACAAACTGGGGTTTGCCCAGGTGCTTTGTACCTTTTAGGAGCCTACAGCTGCTATGGGGCAATCTCAGAATATTGCTCACTTCATTCCCCTTGAATTTTAGGGGAAGTTCACCACCCATTTATTTTGTTTCCTTGTTTTGGGCATCTTAGGACTAGAGCCTGCATTTCCCGTTCCCGGAGCAGAAAAAGGATGCGCTGGAGCCTGGCAGCCATCCTGCTGCTGCCAAGTCACCCTGGACGTGTTGGTGTGCAAACCCTGGGGGCTGGACGGGAACAAATCGTTCCTTGGCGTTTACCAGGTTAATTGCTATCGCTCATATCCTTGTTATCAGTACAGATCATTCTTTTAATCCTTGCTTTGTTGTTTCTTCTGGTGCTTTCACACACAGACATCACCATTCATCCTTCTTTCTTACTATTTCTTATTACTTCTGTTACAAATGGCACATTGGAAGGGGAAAAGCCATTAACTTTGTTAACAAATCCTAGTATTTCTTCTCTGTGAGTTGATATGAGACACTCAGAAGACTCACATTATGCAGCATGGATCTCCAGTCATCAACATTTTTGAGCCCAAACTCAAAGTTATTTCATTGATCTACTACACTAGTTCTTAAGAGGGAAAAATGCATAAGAAAATCTTAGGAAATTAAGTATTTCTTTACCAAGAGAGTGGTTAAACACTGGAACAGGCTTAGGGGAGAGGTGGTCAGAGCCTGGCAGTGTTTAAGGGGCATTAATTTGCCTTTTAATTTGCTTTAACTTTTGGTCAGCCCCGAAGTGGTCAGGCAGTTGGGCCAGATGATCACTGTAGGTCCCTTCCAACAGGAACTATTCCATTCTCTGCCTTTAAAAATATTCCATTTATTTTAGAAGCATCTTGTATCACATTAAGATTCTCCTGACAGTAGAAGAGCCACACTTACTGACTGCACTGTTAAAAATCACTGTTGAAATGGGGGCACCTGATTTTAAAAAGACCAGCAAAAATGAATGCAATAATACGATTCTTGTATGAGAAAATTACCTTGTAGTATCTGAAATAGTCACTTTCCAGCAGTTCATTCAGTCTAGGAAAAAGCTTGTAGTTGTTGAAGGCATCGATGGTTTCTACATCACAGGTGCAGTCATCCAAATGACCAGTAACCTGTTGGATAATAAAAAAACAACACAACTGAACACTAACAACTTAGTCAGTGCTTTTTAACACCGCATACAATAAAATAATTGACAACTTCTTCCCCTTTTACCAGCGACTCAGCTACTTAAGCTTAACCAGAATTAAACAGCATTAAACCAGACTGTGCTGAATTGGCAGTGAACTTCTCTCGATGCATCCCTTAGAATGTGTCCTGTGCTTGTTGCTCAGTGACAGGCACTTATATTTGGGAACACTTTTCCCCTGACACACTTTGATATACTGGGGTTCACTGATGTCAGTAACAGCCACCAGATGGACAGCTCCACCTCCTCAAAAAGCAGACACGAGAGACACAGCCAACTCGACTGTGTCACACACACAGAAGCCACACCGCCCTTGTCCACACATCAGACACCACTACACAGATCGCAGATCACAGCATCATTAAGGTTGGAAGAGACCTCTAAGATCATCCAGTCCAACCATCAACCCAACCCCACCATGGCCACTAAACCATGTCCCCAAGTGCCACATCCATGCGCTTCTTGAACCCCTCCAGGGATGGGGCCTCCACCACTGCCCTTTCCAGTGCTTGACCACTCTTTCAGTAAAGAAATTTTTCCTCATATCCAACCTAACCCTCCCCTGGTGCAGCTTGAGGTCATTTCCTCTTGTCCTTGCCACTGGTTACATGGAAGAAGAGACCGACCCCCCCTCGCTACCCCCTCCTTTCAGGAGCTGCAGAGGGTATAAGGTCTCCCCTCCCCTCCTCTTCTCCACTTGACCCCCCCAGCTCCCTCAGCCGCTCCCCATCATTCGTGTGCTCCAGACCCCTCCCCAGCTCCATTGCCCTTCTCTGGCCACGCTCCAGCCCCTCAATGTCCTTCTGGGAGTGAGGGGCCTAAAACTGACCCCAGGATTCAAGGGGTGGCCTCACCAGTGCTCAGTACAGGGGCACAATCCCTGCCCTGCTCCTGCTGGCCACACCATGGCTGATACAAGCCAGGATGGTGTTGGCCTTCTTGGCCACCTGGGCTCACTGCTGGCTCGTGTACAACCAACACCCCCAGGTCCTCTCCAGCCACTCGTCCCCAATGGAGTTGTTGTGACCCAAGTGCAGGACCCAGCACTTGGCCTTGTTAAACCTCACACAATTGGCCTCAGCCCATCGATCCAACAGATGTTTCTGCTGGAAAACAGATGCTGGGGCCAAATCCAGCACGACACTGGGCACCGGCTGCTGCAGAGCTGTGAGCTGGACCCACTGCCAGCACAGGGTCACATTTGAGACTACCTGCCCCAGTATGTGACTCCGGGCAGGATGGCACACAGTGAGAGCTGGCGTTTGCACAGGGACCAGTTAGGCAACAACAACGCCACCAAAGGTGACAGCGCTCAAAGAAAGTCCTCGTTGTGAGCAACGGCGCTGGAGCCATTTGTTTGATTTACTCAGAACCGCAGCGAATGTGGCAAGAAAACATTTGTTCTAAATCTGATGTGGAAAGGCAACGCTTCTTGCATCATCCTGAACAACTCAACTGTGTGCAAGACCCGGAGAAAACAAGAAAAAAAGGAGACAAAAAGCAGCCCAAATTCAGCTCTGGCTTTCTGACATGTAGATGAACGTCTGGGGGACAAAGTTGCTCAACACTGAAGTAGTTTTGCTTCCCCCACGCCCCCGATGAGTACTTGGGGAAATCACCCTGGCCAAAGTAAGTATTACTGCTCATTTACTCTCGACAGCACGCCAGGGACTTTTCCTTTATGTTGCTGTAGCAAATGCAACACATGGCAAGCTGCTATTTGCTGGTATTGGATACATTTAAGTTTTAACATCAGGGAGTTGTTTTAAATCAAAATTGTTGATTTGGGAAGCAAAGAACAGGACATTTGCCACAGTTCATGATAAGAAACCCTCCTGCCACTTCTGTCCCAGAAAGCCTCCAAAATGCTGGTGGCAGACAGCGCAGAAATTATGCACCCCCCATTACACTGTTTGGAGGGGTTGTGTCCTATCTCCACCTCCTCTCTGAGAGCAAGAAAGCAAAGGGGAAGCAGAGGGGAGCAGAACAAGGAGAAAAGCCCTGCAAGCCTCAAGAAAAAGCCTCGCTGATGCCAAAGCAAAGGTGCTGCTCCAACGTTCCCAGTAAGGGCAATTCATATGACTACACACAGAGAGAGCACACGTGAGAAACATGAGCCACCTGCCTTGACGCATTTCGCGAGAGCCCTCGGATAATTCAGCAAGGGTTACACATCAGCTTAAATAAAACCATTATAATTACTAGTGTAGAAAGGAAGCTCCCTGCCCTCCTTCCGAGAAGGAAGGCAGAAACGGTACCCTCAGAGCACACAGTCACACGAAATGAGGAAGGGGGAAGAAAAGTACTCTGAATTAAGCATACAGCACCTTAAAGACCAGGGCAAGTTTCCTCCTGCCACCCTGGACAGAGCGGGAAGGAATCCAGGCTCCATCACAGAAATCTGTATTTCAGAAAGAGCCTTTTTCAAAAGGGCTTTGATATTTCGAAGGGAAAAATTCTGATAGGTGAAGGAAACCTGTCAGAACACCATACTCCACCTGAGCAAACAGACACCATAATTCAGAGGCTCACTTCTATTCCTTGTGGTCACATCGAAGCCCACCAACTCATCCTCACACACCTCCCCTGTTCTGCCAAGCATTTTGCATGGGAATGAAGATGAACATCGTAGCAACGAAGCTTTCCACTGGCCTGAATCACCCTTGTAAAAGCCAGCAGCAATTTGCAAATCCAGTTACCCAATTTAAAGCTGTTTCAAAATTTTAGAAAAAATACCAAAACAACAAACAAACCACAGCCCAAAGCCAACCAACCACAGCTGGTTTTTTTTTTTTACTTCCTGGAAACTTGGCATCCTTTGAGGCAGCAGCTTTTAGACTGGGTTTAAAAGTGGCCTGCAGTGAGAGGTGTGGGCAATTTTCAGCTGCTCTCTGTATCCGTGCTGAACACAGATGTCACCCCAAGGGAATGACATCCCCATGAGAGGGGACACGGGAGCACTCAGTGAGCCCTCAGCTGAAACAGCACCAGGGCTGTCCTTGATATGTCCAGCAACGAATTCAAGCCAGAACCAACCATCATCCTGAAAACACTCCAGGGTGAAGCACTGCAGATGGTCCCACGGTATTCAGGAGTAGATGGGGTCATGCTTTGGAGATTTCCAAATATCCGCTGCTTGGTTCAAAAAAGCACTGGTGGGGATGTCACTGAAATGGGGGACAGAAAAACTTCTTAACACCAATGTTTCTATTCCCGATTTCGGTGACAGGGAGATCAGCCACGATGCCACCAAGAACGTGCTTGTGGGGCAGTGCAGGTGGAAGGGAAGCCCTGGAGAATCACAGAATCTTAGGAGTTGGAAAGGGACCTCAAAAGCTCATCCAGTCCAACCCCTGCCAGAGCAGGATCACCAGACCACGTCACACAGGAACACGGCCAAGCAGGTTTTGAATGTCTGCAGAGAAGGAGACTCCACAACCTCTCTGGGCAGCCTGGGCCAGTGCTCTGTCACCCCTACAGTGAAAAAGTTTTTCCTCATGTTCAGATTGAACCTCCTATGCTCCAGCTTGGGACCATTGCCCCTTGTCCTGTCATTGGACATCACAGAGCAGAGCCTGGCTCCTTCCTCCTGACACTCGCCCTTTACAAATTTACAAACATTAATGAGGTCACCCCTCAGTCTCCTCTGCTCCAAGCTCAAGAGCCCCAGCTCCCTCAGCTGCTCCTCATCAGGGAGATGCTCCACTCCCTCCATCATCTTTGTGGCTCTGCACTGGACTCTTTCAAGCAGTTCCCTGTCCTTGAACTGAGGGGCCCAGAACTGAACACAATATTCCAGATGCGGTCTCACCAGGGCAGAGTAGAGGGGCAGGAGAACCTCTCTGCCCTACAACCACCCCTCCTGATACACCCCAGGATGCCATTGGCCTTCTTGGCTCAAGGGCACAGTGCTGGCTCATGGTCATGGGAAAACTCAAGCTCTGCTCAAACTCCTTCCTCCAAGGACTCCAGTCAGATTGGGCAGAAATGAGCAATTTCCCCAACCTGCACGTGGCTGATAAGTTATCGCTGGCCTGCTTACCTTCCTGCTCTGCCTCCTAAGCCAGGCTGCTGACAAAAAGAGCTCAGCCGGGCCTGGTGACAGTGTCTGCATGTGCCCAACATGCCCGAGTACAAGCCACTGGAGCCCAGGAGACAGCAGCAAGAGCCAAGTCTCCTCAGAGCCAGAGATGAAAGCCCCAGTGATGGCACCACCAACCAGCACTGACCCGCTTCAAGACACGGGGCAGTGGGTGTTTTCAGACCACATGGGCTTTATCCCAGAAAGTCCTGCTTGCTCCATGACTGCTGCCACCCCAAAATCTGTTTTTTTCAGCCCTGCATGCAGCCACAGCCTCATTTGTTTTGGATCGCAATTCCCGCTGTCAGAGCGACTGAGCTGCAGCGTGTGTCAAACGTGCCCTGCAACAGGCGGTGTCCTAAAGCACTTTTCCCTCCCACCTCCCTAAAATATTTATCTATGTTTTCAGCCTGTAACAATGAGAACAGTTGTTTAAGATGAAACATAACATGATCCAGTGCCAAACATGTGCCATGTGCTTGCTGGCACCTGTGACTCACGGCGCAGCGATGGGTGGCACTGGGAGAGCCTGGCACGAGGCCGACGGGCAGGGCTGGCTTTGCCCGCTGGGAAGGGATGCAACGGAGCCGCCGGGACAGACGCAACCCAAACAGCTCTGGCTGCTGAGTAAGCACCGATGAAAGCGTGCGGCTGCCCCTCTGCAATAGCTGCTCTCAATCCATTAACAGCAACGTACCCGCCTCGGGTGCGTAACGCAGGCTGAAACACCACCACGTGTGGAGTCTGCATAATCCTCGGCTCTGGCCTTCGCTTCATCTCCCTTCACCTCCATCCCTGGCTCCTGTTGCTCTGCACTGATTTGTGCGGAGCGATTCGTGCCCTGCACAAGTGACTTGTGGCTCTGTCTGCGGCTGGGTGTCCCTTGCATCCTCACCAGATCACTTGGAGCAAGGAGCTGGCAGCCAGGAGAGGACAGTCATGCTCAGCATCTGCCCTGGAAACAGTCTATGCCAGCCAAGGTGGTTTTCCCCACTATTTTTTTGCCCATAAAACAAGAAGTAGGACTGCTAGAGCTCACACAGATGCAAACCTCACAGAGGAGCCTGCAGTTGAACCACAGAGGCTGAAGTGCTGTCAGATGGCAACTCCAAGCATCTGCTAGCAAAGAAGGACCTTCAGCTGCTCTGCACTTGGAAGCTACCTCCTGAGTCACCCCACAGAGATCGAGACCTGTGCTCGGTACAAACTCCTGTCCCAAAGGCTGCTGAGTGAACATCAATTCCCTTATGAGGAGCAGCTGAGGGAGCTGGGTCTCTTTAGCTTGGAGCAGAAGAGACTGAGGGGTGACCTCATTAATGTTTGTACATTTGTAAAGGGCGAGTGTCAGGAGGAAGGAGCCAGGCTCTTCTCTCTGATGTCCAATGCCAGGACAAGGGGCAATGGGAGCAAGCTGGAGCATAGGAGGTTCAACCTGAACATGAGGAAAAACTTTTTCACTGTGAGGGCGACAAAGTACTGAACAGGCTGCCCATAGAGGTTGTGGAGTCTCCTTCTCTGGAGACATTCAAGGCCAACCTGGACGTGTTCCTGTGTGACCCAGTCTAGGTGATCCTGCTCTGGCAGGGGTTGGACTGGATGAGCTTTGGAGGTTCTTTCCAACTCCTGAGATTCTGTGATTCTGTGAATTCAACAAGAACACAAGAGGGGCTTGAAAAATCTGTTCGGGTAGCAACGAGGTACATCTCAGTGCCCAGACTCACAGAATCACAGAATCACTTGGTTGGAAAAGCCCTCTGAGATCATCACGTCCAACCGTTCCTGTCTACCCGCTAAACCATATCCTTAAGTACCTCATTTACCCACTCTTTAAACACATCCAGGGATGGTGACTCCACCACCTCCCTGGGCAGCCTGTGCCAGCTTCTGACGACCCTCTCAGTAAAGAACTTCCTCCTTCTCTCTAACCTGAACCTCCCTTGGCACAGCTTGGTGCCGTTTCCCCTTGTTCTATCCCCCATCACCTGGGAGAAGAGCCCAGCACCCACCTCTCTACAACCTCCCTTGAGGCAGTTGGAGGTGGTGATGAGGTCTCCCCTCAGCCTTTTCTTCTCCAGGCTAAACAAGCCCAGTTCCCTCAACCGCTCCTCACCCCTCGTGACAATGTACTGGGCACAGAAATGCCCTTGGAGGAAACCAGACTGGAAACCCAGTCAAAATGCCAGTCTGCCCAACACCTGCAGGACATCAGCATAACACAGCTGTATCAGTCTGTGAACATCAAATGAGCAATAATTACCAGGAATATGGATTTTGATGGATGGCTGACTAAAGCAGGAATACCTGGGCGGGGGATGAGCCATCTGTACGAGGGAACTCTGATATTGAAATGTTACTCAGCGCTAATGAGACAGATTGGAAAGCAGAAACAAAACTTCAGTGGTTTTAGTAACAGATGCACGTTTCAAGCTTCAGGACCGGTTAGCAACCTGCCTAAGTAAAAGATGAGCTAAAATAACAGTCAAAAGAAGCAGGTGAGGCATTGCTCCTAGGACTGCAGACAGATGGGAGCGCAACGCCCATCCCAGAATTACGGCATGATTAAGTCAGCCTTTTAAATGCTGCTACAGCAAGCGCTTCCCAAAGCGGTCCCTGTCAGCCGCCCCAGCATGGGCTGACGGACCAGGCAAAGCCCTTCCACTCACATAAACGTTTCTTAATCTGACAAACCCAGGAGACAGCGCGAGATGGTTCACAGGAGGAAACCAACAGCTATACCCAGGCCTTCAAGCAGATAAACCACGGCAGGAAAAACATACCATTTAAGGCTTGCCCTGTATTTTATTTGGTGGTAAATAAAAACCACCAGAGCAGTTCAACACAAGACGATCAGCAGATTGTTTTTTACAAAAATATGAGGCAGCCCTCAGGTGTATTTTGAAGAGGTTAAGCGGTTGGTAAGGCTGAGAAATGCTGCCCTGCCTAACACCCTTTCCCAAAGGCAATAAAGTCTGGAAAAATCCCGAACCTGAACGCTCGTACCAAAAACTAAACTAAAACATACGCTGCAACAAACCACGAGTGTACAAAGTACAACGCCAGTTCTTCCTCCTCGAGGAAAAAAGCCTGAAGCCATTAATACACCAGAATCCCAGTCCATTTAGTGGTCAGGGCTTCTTATCTCAAACCACAGTCCTGACTCAGACTCTGTCCTTAGGAGACAAACTTCACTGCTAAGCAGGAAGCACACAAGCAAAAACCCCACAGAGATAGAGAATCAAAATGCGTGCTTCTCAATTCCTTATCAGCAGAACTTGTATTTGCCATTTCTACATGAAACTGTCAAGAGCCACCCAGAAGGCAAATCTAAGTGTGCCACAGCAGTTGTTTTCTTTCTCCACTCGCAATTTCTGACTCACAATTAAGCACTGGATTTTTCATACAGCAAGAAATCCAGCTGGTTGGTCTCATCTCTGGGTTCGCTATACCCGGTTCTCTCACCACTGTACATCAACAGAAGGTGCACCCAGCCAGCCAGAAACATGCCTGGTGCAGCAGCAAGGAGAACTGGAAACCTCTGGATGAGGTTTAAGGAGTGAGGCAGCCCAGTTCACCCCTGGGCATGGCAGGGTAGGGCAGCAAGTGGCTGCTGCAGTCACACTCTCTGCTGGACAGCAGAGTCAGGAGGAACTGGAGAAGAGGAAGCTGAGGGGAGACCTTATCAGCCTCTACAACTACCTGAAAGGAGGGGGTAGCGAGGTGAGTGTGAGTCTCTTCTCTCAAATAACAAGTGTTAGGATGAGAGGAAATGACCTCAAGTTGCACCAGGGGAGGGTTAGATTGGATATTAGGGAAAATTTCTTTACTGAAAAAGTGGCCATGCACAGGAAGGGCCTGCCCAGGGAAGTGGTGGAGTCACCATCCCTAGAGGGGTTCAGGTTTAGTAGGCATAGAGGTGTTGGGTGGATGATTGGACTCGATGATCTTAGAGGTCTTTTCCAACCTTAATGCTGCTGTGATCGTAGCAGCCAGGCAGCCCTGCAGGACAGGGGATGAGGCAGCTCCCAGATACAACAGTAACACATCCCCGAAACATCCCACGATGCTCCTGAGTGGTTGGGGAAGAGCTGCTCCCCTCGCTGAAACACTCCTCGTCCCTGCTAGAGGCAGACACCCAGAGCACGGAAGAGGACACGGAGCTGCTCAGCCAGCAGAAGTCCCCCCCCAAGTGCCTTTCCCCTTGCACCTCCCAGCAGACTTTGATGCTCAGAGTGGAAGCACCGAGAGAGCGGCACCGA
>NW_010161808.1:0-10986 GCF_000695765.1 Mesitornis unicolor | reverse complement strand
GGCTCTGCTAGGCGCTGTCCCCCAGCGAGCGCCGAGCCTTCTACTGCCGGGCCCCGCAAAGCCTCAGGCTTTGAGGCGGTGGGGGCCCGGGTGTCTGGCGTGGGGGGAGAGGGAGGCCCTTGACGGGCTGGGCGGGGCGGGCTGTGCCGGTGGCCTGGGGCCGCTCCACCGGGCCGCGGTAGTGCCGGGGGGATTCACCTTCCCCCGCAGAATGAGGCCTGGGCCTGCGGTGGCCGCAGGTGATCGTATCTCATCTCATCGCTTCCCCAGCAACGATGAATGGGAGCACTGCCTGCTCTGCGGTGGGGAATCCCTGTTCTCTGTCTTCTAATTGAATATTTGGTATGTCAAGTGTTGCAGTGGAGTCACAGGGGGTGTGACTCGAAGTCAGGATAATGAAAATGGCTTGGCTTGACTTTTGCAATCAGTATTATCTTCCAGCCCAAGTTCTTCAATGTTCCCTGAAACCCTTTGTGGCACTTGGAGCCCAGCAAAAGTCCAGGAGAACCCAGGGTAAAATCATGTGTCTGTTGGAGTCTGTGACTGAGCTTCAGCCAGCCCAACCATCTGGAGAGCTCTCTCTTGTAGTAGAAGTCTGTGGGCAGCAACAGGAGCTGTCTTTCAAAGTATTGCTCAGAAAAGTTTTCTCACTGAAGTGTTGAGGCTTGTAGATCGCTTTTGGTGGCTCCCCTCAGGAGACCTAGGGCAGACCTGTGGTGACTGACGCAGCATCTTAGGTGAGCCCAGCAGCAGACAGTGAGGAAGGCAGTGCAGTTTCTCTGGGGGTGCTGTGCCAGCTTTGGAATGGTATCACTCCAAAGAGACACCCCACGTATTCTACCTTTGCATGAGGTTGGCTCCCCTGGCAGTAAACCATTGGGTAACTTTTGCTGAAACCTTGAGAATTACTGAATTAAATACTAAAGGAAACCTGAAGCTTGTCCAGAAGAGTTCTCTGCACTTTATAGAGCCTGTATGTTTGAAAGCCAGGGAAGCCTGGTGTGATTTCTAACACTGTGCAAACAAAGGAAGTTACGGAATGACATTTTCATCAACCACAAAATGTCTCTTCACAGTAAAGTGTGTCTTTTAAAGACAGCCTTGACTTGAGGTTCTGAGTAATGGTGAATCTACCATGCTTCTGGCCGAGTTATTTTAACAGCTTATAAGGCTTGTAGGCAGATATTCACATCCTGAGCAAGGGGAGATGTTGAGGATGATGCTGCCTCTTGCCTTTCACCACCTCCTCACTGGCATTTACCAACCCAATAGTCCCGTTGTTCCCGTGAGTGTTCCTTCACCAGCTTGGGCAGCGCCTGCCAGGCTGTGGTTAAATGAGGAGAACTGGCTTGGCTGATTTCTGCCGGAGCGGGGTAGGGACCACATGCGGACTGGTGCTCCACCAAACCAGACTGGTGCTCCACCAAGCACGAGGGAGTCACTTCTGGTTAATGGGTTGTGATGAAGGCCCAGGAGTAGTGACTGTGGCTGGTACAGCTGCCTGCAGCGTTGATCCCTATCTGTGGTTTGTGAGTGGAGTTCCTGATCAGCTTCTGTCTTCCCTTGCTTAGACAGCTCCTAACGCTTGTGGAGAGTTGGGATTAAGTGAACCTGCAGGAGTTGTGAGCCCAGAGCAGGACAGGCTGGTTGTGGTGCTGCAACTGTGCTCGTATGAGGGGGGCTGATCTCAGAGCATCTTCCTCACTCAGGTGTCACCTCGTACGTATTTAAGTGCTGCCCGCTTCTCCTTGGCCATAGGAGCAGCTCTGAGAAAGCTGCTCAAGAGACCTACTTCAGGGAGAAGTTGCTCTTGTTTAAATGATCTCAAAACCCCACTGCTTTTGCACTGTAAAATGTGTAAAACAGTGTAAATGCTGCATGTGCCCAGGTAACACTGGTTTCTGTGTGGGCTTTCAGTGACTGGGGGGATGTGTGGAGCAAATACGACAGCAGGGAAGGATGTGCAGCATATTTTAGTCTGTGGGGACAAAAAGCAAAGCCTGGCAGCCATGTTTGCATCACCTGAGCTACTTTTGAGGAGAGATGAGTTCTGTTTGCACCACAGCTGCTCTTTTCCCTTTCTAGGAAGAATCATTCAGCAGATTCTGTTTCTCTCCCTCTATTTTCATGTGAAAGTGGCAAACCCAGGTCTCCAGAGAGCTTGTACAAGCATTTCTTATTTCATCATGTTTCCTATTACGTGGCTGTGAAAAGCAAATCCTCCGTCTCTCGCCACGGAGCCTTCCAAAGTCCAGGCAGCGATAAAGGCAGTGCCTTGGCAGGGGGTTCATTTCCAGACAACAGCAGAGGCATCAGAGTGGTTTGGGATGTGTAATTAATGGCTCGTGTGTCTCGGGAACTCCTTGCACGTGATGGATTGTGCTGGGGCTGTACTGGGAAGCGTGCATGTACATTATTATCTGTGTTTATCTAGGCTGATTGATACCCACAGGAGTTTTAATAGGTCAAGACTTCCAGAGCACGTTGTTGCTTTACTCCTGGGCGGGGGCCTGACCGCAGTCAGAAGTGGGTGCTGAAGTAGTAATTAAAAAGTAGCAGATAGTGTAAGATTACAGAAATTAACATGAGGTATTGTAGATTGTATTTGTTCTCCTCCCTCTCTTCAGGTATTTCCCAGCCAAGATCCACTGGACAGAGCAGATTTCAACGCTGTGGAGTATATTAATACTCTCTTTCCCACTGAGCAAGTAAGTAGTGCTTCCAGTATGGCCCCCTCAGTGCAAGGGGTAACCTGAGAGTGAGTGAAGGCATGTTTAAACCTGTACAGAATCACAGAACGTTAGGGATTGGAAGGGACCTCAAAAGATCATCTAGTCCAATCCCCCTGCCGGAGCAGGAAACACCTAAGCCTTTTCTCTTAGACAGCAGCACAGGTAGTAAGACTAGAACAATAATCACTTCTTAAATTCGCATCTCACGAGGATCACTGCCATTAGGTACTTTCTTTTCATCCAGAGTGCTTGTTGCATTACAAATCCTGCTTTACCTGTAGAAATAGATTTGTTTTCTGTATAGAGGTTTCTCTTGCAGTAAATTTCGTAACTTGCCATGCATTAATAATTGGTGACTCCTCAGGAGTTTTAGGCAAACAAGGCAGGTGTTGCCTGTGAAATGTCACGAGAGAGTCATCCACGTTTGAGACCTATTGTTCCTTCTGAGATGTAAAGAATGACATTGCCATGGGCTCACATCCATACTTTGTATTCCCCAAATCAACGCCAGGGGCAGTTTTGGACTAAGCTATTGCAAAAGGAGGTGTTTCTGCAGATGAAGATTGGGTTGTGAGGCAGCTCCAACGTTTACCGTGTTTAAGATTCTCTGCAGCACCAGCTTTTTTTGGCTCTCAGCTGTTCCTAGTCAGTTTGCTGCTGGTGCTGGCTTGGCTTTTTTCCCTTTGCCAGCAGTGGAGAGCTGTTTCCCCTGCAATACCCCCACAACAGCTCCAGGAGCAGACAGGCCTCCCCCACCCCATGTGCTGGGTGCCCTGGCTCTACAGGAGGGTCTCTGCCCAGGCAAGGCCAGGGCTCTGTCCCCATTGCCCACTGGAGGTCACTGTCACCACAGCATTTTGGGAGCAGCTCTGCTGATGATGCAGGGCTCTGGGCACCTTGCTCAGGACTGAGTGGGAATCGAGGAGCCTCTGGGACCTGAGAGGCTGCACCCTGGCCTGCCCTGTCTTCTGCTGCTCTTTGTTAAGTGACCTGAGGAGCAGCTGAGTTGCGGTGTGTCTCAGTTCTTCTATCTGTAAAACAAAGTCATTGCTCTCCTCTTTGTAAAGTGCCGTGCATGAGAAAGTGTTGGGTATCACAGCTGATGTGTATTGCAGGAAAAGGTTCCCCATTTCACGTCTCTCTTTTTTCCCCATGTTTAGTCTTTGGCAAACATCGATGAAGTTGTGAACAAGATCAGATTGAAAATAAGGTAAATGTTTCTCCATTTCGTTGCAATCTCAGGGGGTAAGTCGGCTGACTGTCACCAAGGCTTCAAAAATACAGCCTTTGCACTATAGCTAATTGTAACTGATGTGCTTAAAAGGCATAAATAGGGCCAGTCTCAAGTCTGATAGTGGGACAGAGACTAAAATGACTCCTTGTAACTGTAATTATTTTTTATACTTTGCCACTTTTGTGTAATACGTGCCTTTCAGGATATTTTAGCTGATGGGCTGCAAAGTAGAGCTTTGAATAGATGATGAGCTAAGAATCAACAAACACCGAATTTTAGTGCAGTTTGAAGGCTGAGAGAACAAACTACCCAGAAGACTGGGTTGCTGAAAATTTATTCTGTTTATGAGGTCAAAATAGCAATTTGTAAAACCTATCATTTTGTATTTTTTTATTTGCATTATTGGTACTGAAAGTACAAAATAAATGCAGGTGGGCAGGAAATAACTTAATTTTTCTGTGCAGTCTGGCATTACCAACCTGAAATGATTGGGACAGCGCTTTAAGATGTGGAAAGTGGAAATGCCACATGGACAAGGGAAAATTGACTATATTGCTCAAGGGAAGAGAAATGCAAGAGGCCCTGATGAAATTAGGAAATGGATTTTTTTTTTTGGCAGCAGAAGTTTAAATTGTGTAAGACAGTGATGTCTTACAGAGAGAAGGGGGGAGGGAAAGTCAGTTTAGCGTTGGTAGCACCAGCCTTTTTATTTTAAATCTGTTCTGTAGCTCTCAAGGTTCTTACAGCTGTTTGGGTCAGGCACATGGAGAATGACTTTGACATTATAGGTTCTTTTCTGCAGGAGGTTGGATGACAACATCCGAACGGTCGTCAGAGGCCAGACCAACGTGGGACAGGATGGCAGGCAGGTACGTGTGTCTCGTCTCTGGTGCTGCCGAGGGTTCTCGTCTTGCGATGCTACATTGAGGAATGGCTCTGGCAGACAGAAACCCACTTGCATTATTAGGCAGGTGTTTCTGCTGTCCCCTGGACTGCTGGCTTTGCGAGCTGCTCGCTGAGCAGCTGTTTTAGCCTGCTTCCTGATCACACTCCAAAGGGAAGGGAAGGAGGAATTGATTTAAACATCTGAAGCAAAACCAGGAGGCTTGCGGTTGTGCCACTCTGAAGCTAATGATGAAATGAACAGAATTAAATAGGAACAAGCACATCTGCTACCGAGTAGGGATCAATAAAAAGATACTTAGTCTTTTAACTTGGTTATTTGCTGAAATATCCTGGGTTCCTAGTGACTAAGCCTGATGATTGACTGCCGGTTCATCTTGCGTGTCTTATTTGCCTATCGGGTTTTCAGTTGGCTTTTGCTTGACAGATGTGTTTGCTCCAAGTACGGAATTGAACAGTGTGACCATGGCTGCAGTGTTTGTGAACACTGAGCTTGGTCCACGTGTTATCTGATTTTGAGGTATCGCCCAGTGCCACTGCATTTCCCATGTCTGTTCTGGTTTAGACCAGGAACATTAATGTCTTGAATCATCAGTCGTGCTGCTTTCCTCCTTGTCAACATTGACTCATCTTTTTAATACCAGATTTAAGACTAAATTGCTGAGACAGGATAGTCATTCCTTCTCCAGTATGTCTGGCTGTATTTTCCACTTCTTGCTGCAGTAGTCATTGGCGTATATTTCTAATCCTACCTCCGCCACAGAGAGCGTGGCCCTGAGTGAATAATTTAACTTCTTCATGCTTTTGTCTTGTTTTCAAAAAATTGTGAGATGCTTACCTCTCCTAGCAGAACCAGGTTAGTGTTTGTGTGGTTCCCTGAGCACTGCTATTAAGCTGGGGATGTGCTTGGTGTACCTAGGAGTGGTGTTGCCTGCAGTCACTGCAGGGGTGAGGGAAGAAATCAAGTGGGGAGGCAATTACAGAAATTAAGAAGGGAGTGGAAACTATTGCAGTACTTGGAGAGTTTGGATGCGATTGGAAGCTGGTGCTGTTGTAGCCTTTTGAGCCCTTTGAGGTGACGAGTTCAGAGAAGACCACAAAAAAGAGGGATGGAGAAGAGCTGAGGGTGAGAATTGCCCAGGGTGCCTCAGGCCTTGCAAGTCCAAAGGGTGAACGTGGTGAGAGGGGAACAAAAGCAGTGCCAGGAGCTGTGTGTGCAGGATGACAAAAGGGTCTTTGTGCTAGGGAGATGACAGCTTTGTTTAGAGCCTTGCCTTATGCCTGTGCTTCCTCACTCTTTAATGCCTTTGAAGTTCTTCAGAGCAGGTACAGGTCTTGGACAGTGTCCTGCTCTGAAGTACTGTGGGGCAGATCTCTCTGTGCAGCCTTCATTTAGTCTGGATGTAAAGGAACCAATTAAATTCCTGTCCAAGTAAAAGCCTTCACTCGTGTGTGTGTATGTAGTGTGTCTGTGCAGGGCATCTTTTGCGTGGCCTGGAGCTGCAGTTAACCAACAGTATTCCTGTCCTTAGCTGTGAGTTTTTCCATTTTCCCTTTCTTTGCTGCTTTGCAAGGTAGAAGCAGACCTTAAGGCCTACACCAGAGCTTGCAGTCACACCAAGTGCATGGGCTAAGGCCAGACAGTCTCCTAGAAGCGTAGAAGTTATTCCTTACTTTAAGAGATCCTAACAAATACTGAGACTATTTAATAATTGAAAGTGTTTGCTCTCTGGTAAGAAAAATTGTTTGAATCTGAAATGCTGTGAGCTTTTTCTTTCTGTATTTCTCATCCAAGCCCACCATTTCACGCTTGTACACGCATTTTGGATGCGAGTTCCTGGAACCAGAGTGTACAGTGGCGGGACTTGGCAAGACCTCCAAGTCTGAAACCATAAAGGAGCATCAGCAAGCTCGGGTCTTGCACATTACTGGTCTGAGGGACCTGCAGTGAAGGAGGTCACCTTACAGTGCTGGGGAATGCTTGAGTTACATTTCAGCTTGAGGTGAAGTGTTATATTTGTTTCTCTAGAACCAGACAGAGGAAACATAGAAGAAACATTTGCTGTTCCTGTCCCCCGCTGCACTCTATTTGCTGAGGAGTTTATGCTGGGGGAGTCAGGGAGCCTTTTCCACATGAGCACCCTGTTAATACCCGTTTGCAGGGGTGAAAACCTCGCTGATCAGTCCAGCCGCCTTGCTGTGCTAAAGAGCACCTTTGTTCTACCTGAATATTCTCAGTGGAACCAAGGACACTTGGAAATGTGATGTTTTTTTCAGAGGCAGGGGCCTGGCTTCTCCCACTTGGAGAGGAGGGGTTTCATTTTTCAGTGTGTGATAAGAAATGCTTTTGAAACAACTAAAAGCAAGGTGTCTTTAGGACAAGCTAGTGCTCTGCTAGGGAGTCAGTGCCTCTGAAAGGGGCTTTTTTTCCTTCTTTATCTTTTCTGTTAGTAGTCTGTGGTTTGGTCCCAGAATAAAATTAGTTTCTTTCTTCTCCCGGTCTTTTATTCATATTACATCTGTAGGAAATCTGTATCCTCAAGACCAGTATTTCCCAGTGAAATTTATTAGAAGCATACACATGCTTCACATCCCATGAAGCCCAGGCTGAAGTTCGTTATTGCATTTCATCGTATTGACCACAACTGCAAACCACCCTTGATTAACGAAGAAACAGTTGGCACCCAGCTTTTGCAATAGGTTTGAAATAAAGCTTAAGACCAGGCACAGGAGAAGTTTAATCCTCAGATAGCTTTTCCCATTTATAACGCTTTCTTATTGTATGAGATGTCTGCAGCCTGTGGTATGCAGTATTTGCAGCAGACCGGCTTTTGACAAAGCCGGTCCTGTCTTTTGACATATTTCTATCCCGTGACACACTGAGACCGATGCAGTCTATCGTGTTCTTGCGAGTGTGTGCTGTAAATAAAAATACATGTGAGCTCTGATGTTGTAGCTGCTTAAATTTCAGTGGGATCTCGGGATTCTGTGTACTTACTGCAAGATTGGACCTGAAAGGTGTTTTGCATAAGCCTCTTTTCTTCAGTCACATTCTGTCCTAATAACTCATGATGCAAACTGTAACCAGTGTTTGCCAGAATTGCCTGACTGCTCAGTATCTGAGCTAGAGGAGCCGTTCTGGTTTGGAGAGTAATCATTTAATGATTTTCATAAACATGCTTTCAATCTCTGACTTCCTTTCCAAGGAAACGTAAACCTCATATGCAGTGGCAGAACAACAAAAAGTTCTTCTTTAAGTCAAAGCAAGTGGCCTTCACTTTGGGGAAGGGGGCATTTACCACCTGAGCCCAGCAAAGCAGCTTTCCCTCTCATGTGCAAGAGCACGCAGTGCTTTTCTGAGCTTTGCTGGGAGCTGCATCTTCACGGCTGTCCAGGAGAGGGGAGCCCAGCCTTGGTTTTGAGAGCAGGGTAAGGTTTTGCTGGTAATTGATGATGAGGGAGTGCTGCCAGGGCAGACACGTCTGAACAGCGCTGCCAGTTATTCCCCCAGTTAGAGCAATCCAAATCCCCCTCGGAGCCATTGGGGAAGATGCAGTATGCAGCTATGGAAATGTGCTCTCCGTGCTCCTTAAGGAAAAGGAGATCTTACAGATAGCAAGTTCAACGTTGTCATTGCAGATCCAGCCACCATCCTGTCTGGCTGGTCGCGTGGTGGTGGCGGTGACGATGGGGACACCACTTCTGTGCTCCACCCGGGTGCCCAGATGGTTGAGCAGCTCTTTGGGGTGAATTGTAGGTATGAGAAGGCTATAGGAGTGGCAGTCTTTAACCTTTGAACTGCTTCCCAAATAGTTTTGGTCACTCATGTACGCTCATATAAAACAGTATTTAGGTGTCTGAAAAAGCAGGTTCTAAATCTGAGGTCGATCAAATAGATGTGGGCCCAAAAGAGTTATTTAAGCAGCTCTGAAGACAGGAATGCTCCCTTCTCCACAAAGCGTAACGTTTCCCGGTTCAAAGCATCTGCCTTTTTGAAATTTTGCCCTAGAATTTCCTCCAAATGCAAAAGCCTTAAAATAGTCTGGCTCGTTTGGCTTCCCCTTCCTGGTGTGACATTTCGGTCTAATCTGTAGACAATACTGTGAACTTCAGAAATTATCTCGCTAATGATCCTCTCATGGAAGGAAACAACAGTTGCGGGTGGAACATTCCTCTGCAGGGCGTAACCAAATTTTCCTTGTGAGTCCCAGACTGGGGCTCTTTTGACCGCCTTGGGAGAGGCTGGGAATGCGGGAGCTGCTGTGGTCCGGTCGTTACAATAACACGGTTCAAGCTGTGCCTGCAGTTTTGGGGAGCTGGTGCTATCTGATTTTTTTTCCTCTGTAAGGTTTTCCTCAGAGCTGCTGCTGAACTGGAGGCTGGGCTGACCTTGCTGAGAGCTGCAGTCCAGTTGTGGCACAATTTCCTCTCTCCCCTAGGGTGTAGTAGAAAAAGTCCACATAGGTTTTTTTTTTTCCACTGAGCGTTTAATGCACTCTGTACCGTTTTATTTGTTGGTCTTTCACCGTGTTTATTGCTAAACCTTCTGCATGTGCTGGCCGTAATTTTTTTGACAGTTGCTGACATGCCTTTACTGGTTGTTTGGCTGAAGCCGCTTCACCTAGATCAGGCTTTTGTCCTTGTAATAAAGCAGCCTGTGCATTTTCAGTCTGGTTTAACCCTTGATGGGTTCTGTGCCGCCAGGACGTGGGTGCCAAGGTCAGCAAAGGTGAGCCAGCTTCATATGAAAGCTGTACGGAGTTGAGAATTCAGGTGGAATCCCAAGATCCACAATGGATTTGTGGCTTTATATCTTGAATCTAACAAAACAATAAATATTTCTTTTTATTCCATTCCTACCCTGTGCACACACGTGCATAAAATGATTGAATTGAAATGAGTAAAGACTATGTTTTAAAGAAAAGCTTGGTTTATCAGTTAGGATCTCCTAGCGTAGTAGGGTCTGGCTCAGTTAGTGCTAGAACCCAGTGAAGCATTAACTAGGAGAGAAAATGAATGTGTTCTGGGCTGGGAAAAGCCCTGCATGTTTCTCTGACTGAGGGTACTGGTTGATAACTTGGATTGCTTTGGTTGGCTCTTGCTTCTTCGCTTTGCTTTGAACACTAATACCCTTTTCTTCCTAACTCCAGCAGTGCAAGAAAAGAGATGGCAGCTGGTTAAAGAACACAGATCTCTTCTTGCTGCCGGGTCTGAACCCAGCGCAGCAGTGCAGTTCAGTTGACCACCCCGTCCTTTGGTAGCAAGCGCTGTCCTTTCTCGTTGTGTGTGAAAGTGAAGGTCTCAGCTCTGCAGCTGTGGGAGGTGCAGGCTGCTGCCCTGCCCCGCATGTGTGGCATGGAAAAATGCCCACAGGTTATTGGGTTTGACAAGGGCAGAGATGGAAACATGTGAAATACTCTGGCTTTGTTTTTCTTTAACTAAAAGTCAGGAAACACTTCACAGGTTCAGTATAGGGAGGTAGAGACAGATGAAGATGAATGGTGAGCAGGAGAGTGCCATAGGTGCCACGTGTGGCAGAGGGAAGCATGGTGCTGCCCTGCTGAACGGGCCACCCCAGGTACACGAGTGCCCATTCAGGGCAGCGTCCCGAGCTCCAGGGTGGCTGTGGGTGGTGTCACCAGAGTCAGCACCTTGTCCCCTCTGTGAGTGCTGGTTACAGGCAGTGTCAGCCCTGCAGGCAGGGAGGTGATTTTGTGCAGTGTTTGCATAAACGTGCTTAACAAGCAGCACTTCAGCCTCTCTTCTTACCGCCACCAGTTTGCATGGAGGTGCCGTTTTTGGCTGCAGGTTGTGTTTCACACTAAACTACGGTAGTCAGCGCTTGCAGATCTCCTACTGTAGGTATTTTTGTTACAGTTTTTGATTTACTTAAATATATGCTCACTTCCAGACATCAAATTGCACGCTGCTTCCTTGGCTGCAGTGCCCAGGTTCGGCTCACGTGGTTGGCGTTGATGCCTCTGCTGCTGGGACAGCATCAACTGCCTTTGAGCCTTAAGAACTGACTGGGAAAATCACCGTGAGCTTAGTATAGACTTAGATACTCTTATATAATGTATATTTTAATGTGTACTTTAAAATAATATATAATTAAAT
>NW_010161807.1:1734-2360 GCF_000695765.1 Mesitornis unicolor | reverse complement strand
TGTGAGGGAACTGTGACTGTGGGCAGACCCAACTGGACTGTTGAGGACTTCTTCCCCTATGGAAAGTGGGGGGCACATGGAAGCAGAGAGAGAGACATTGGGCTGAGGTTTTTTTTCCTACTCCTGAAGAGCACATGGTGTGGAAAACTGACTGCAAGCCCCCACTCCCATCCCCCTGCACCTCAAGGCAAAGACGGAGAGGGAAGGTGAAGAAACCAGGAACAAAAGCTGAGCCCGGGAAGAAAGGAGGGGGCAAGGTGTTTTGACTCTTAAGATCTGGTGGTATCTCCCATTGTTCTACTCTGATGTTGGTAACAAACTAGAATTGTTCTGTTTTTATTCCTTATGATGAGTCTGTCTTTTGCCTGTGACCTTTTCAAGTGGTGAGAAGCTCTCCTAGTCCTTACTTTGACTAGCCCTTTTTTGGGGCATCGTGGTGCTCAGTTAGGCACTGGGCCTAAACCATGGCAAGGCGCAACGTGGCGAGCGCAGCGGAATATCGGTGCAGGAGGAGGCTCGAGCAAGGTGAGCCGTGACTGGTGGGCTGAAGTATCGGTTTATTTTCATGTGTCGTGTTGTGGGTGAAGTTGTGACTTTCCCTTGTGTGTGTTTCTCAGCTGCTGAAC
>NW_010161807.1:502-1572 GCF_000695765.1 Mesitornis unicolor | reverse complement strand
TTTGGAGGAGTAGCAGCCCCATACTGGTAATTGGTCCCAGAAAAGAAGAGGAGTTTGTTGTCTTGGGTTTTGTGATTGGTCTATTGCATTGAATTGTTTTGTATTGAATGGAATTGTTGGATGGGATTTTTGTCTTAGATTCAGTTGGACTACATAGGTGGATTGTGGTGGACTACATCAGAGGCTTGGACTGGCCTGTTGGATTGGACAGTATCACATTGTTGGACTGGATTTTGGGCTGGATGGGATTGCATTGGGTTATTGGGGCAGATTGTACGGTTGGAAGGGACGGTGTTGGGTTGTTGGAGTGGATTGCACTGAATTTTTGGATGGAAATGTTGAGCAGGATGGCATTGGATTGCTGCATTGTTTTGTTGGATGAGATGGCATTGCGTTGTTGGATTGTTGGACGGGATGGCATTGCATTGGTGGATTGGATCGCACTGTTAGCAGGATTGCACTGGATTGTTGCACTGTATCATAGGACGGGTGTGCATTGAATTACTGCATTTGATTTTATTGCTGTTTGGACTGTGTTTTCTTCTTGTGTACTGATTGGTTTGTTCTCTCAGCAGCTGGTTACATGTTTGAGATTGCTTTTTCAGAGGCATATGGACGAGCTGTGTGCCAGTGGCGATGGAGAGGTGGGGAGCTGAGTGCCTTGAGAAGGTGGATCGGCCTCTGTGTTTGTAGGGAAGATGGGACTGGTCGCTTCATGATCAGCTGCTTCATTTTGGATGATCTTTCTCATTGTGCAGGCACAAAGTGGCGAGCGTAGCGGGATATCGGCGCAGGAGGTGACTGGAGTGAGGTGAGTCGTGACTGGTGCATTGGAGTATCGTTTTAATTTTCAGGTGTCGCATTGTGGGTGACGTTGTGACGTTCCCATGTTGTGTGTGTTTTGCAGGTGGTGCACGAGGCTGACCGTGGAGATGTGAAAGCAGCAGAGGCAGGGCAGGCGAGCGACTGAGGTAAAGGATTGAGAGATGGCGAGGGTTGCAGGCTGGCTGCGGTTTTGGACAGTATCTCTACGTGTGCCTTTTTTTTTTTTTTTTTTTTTTGGGTGGCCG
>NW_010161807.1:0-248 GCF_000695765.1 Mesitornis unicolor | reverse complement strand
ATTATTGCCTCTTTCTATGTGTTGTATTGTATTGAATTCTTGACTCTCTTGTGTAGTCGCCTGTTGTATTGCATTGTATTGTGTTGTGTTGCATTATTGCCTCTCGTGTTGCTTTGCGTTGTGTTGTATTATTGCTTCCTTTATTATTACTTCCTGGTTTGCTTTGTATTGTGTTGTATTATTGCCTCTTGCATTGAGTTATTTCCTCGTTTTGCGCTGTATTGGTTTGCGTTCGTATTATTGCCTCA
>NW_010161806.1:0-11545 GCF_000695765.1 Mesitornis unicolor | reverse complement strand
TTTGTGATGGCTTGTGGCAAGTGGGGATGCTGAGTTTGCTGGGCAAGGAGCTGGTGCTCATCATCCACCAGAATACCTGAGCTGTGGGGCTGGGGAAACTGAGGAAAATCACTGCAATTCCTTTGGGAACTGTTAACCTGCTTGTCTCCTTGCATCCAGGGCCTGAGCAGATGCGCTGTGCTGGATGTGATGTCGTTTCTGTGTTGCACAAGGCAATATTTAACCATGCCTGAGAACAGGGTACGATCCTGTTCTGTTTTGCAGTAGAAAGGAAACAGCGAATGTCAAAGCTTCGCTCATGGTTAAACCCTCGGGCTGTGGCGCGCACAGAACAGAGCAGCGTGCTCCCCTCCTGCCCGTGCCAAAGCATCTCCAGGGTTCAGTGCTCTGCCTTCTCTCCCCCTCTCCTGTCACCAGCGTTTCTGTGCTCTGGTGCTTTTCAGCAGCCTGCTTTGCATTGGCAACCATGAGGCCGCCGCTGAAGCGTTTCATGGCTTAGCAAAGGCCTCGGCTTTTGTCATGTCTAATCTGCACTGTGTTTGCTCCTGGACCCTAATCCTGAATTGCACTCTCATCCCTTCCCCTTTTGTCCTGCACAAACCCAGAACAAAAAGTGCTCGCAGCCCAATACAGCAGAATGTTCCCAGGGGACGCCTGTCCCCCATCGCCAACCCGTCTTTGTCTTGCAGCATCTATTTTGCCGTGTTTATGTAGCAGCTGGGACCTTGTTAGTGACTCAGAGGCACAGCTCCAGATGTTTAAATGAAAACAGATTCCTCCCGTTCCTATGTATGTGAAGAGATAGCTTTCTAGAAAGTCATCTGCAGGGGAAAAGGCTTGGGAGCTGAGTCTTCAGTAGAAGTAAGTGAAGGGTTTAAATGCAGGAGAGAAGATGCCTCTGGAGTGAACAAAGTCCATTTGGAAAGAGTTTGTTCTTAATTGGGGAAAAAAATCAATTCATTTCTTGTCCAAGTTGCAGCCTCAATGTCTTGGCATTTGAGAAGCCAAGAAATCCTGGAGCTCTGTTGTAAATGAAAAATGATATATGAATATATGATATATAAAAAATTATATGTGAATAGGTTTTTGCATGGGCAGTGGGACAGGTCAGGCATAGAGACGGGAAGTTGTGGATTACAGGGAGTATTGAAGCAGGAGAGCAGTGAACATGGGACTGGATTCCCCATGCAATGCTCGAGCTGATTTCTTAATGTGAACGTGTGGGCGTGTGTTTAAAGTGAGTGGCCCCTCCGAAATCCCAGCTGCTGTGGCTCACGTTCAGCCAGGAGCGGTGATTCAGGACCAAGGCAGCGTCTGCAGCCGGCAAAGAAGGAGCAGTTGGGTTTCTAGGAACAGGATCTGCTCCCTTTATCCATTGCTGTGTATCCTCGGGGCTGTTGCTGAGCTTGGGCAGTGGAAAGCACGCTGTCCTGGGCATAATTGTGCTGCCAACACCAAACAGATGGCAAAAGGCGAAAGAAAACGTTATGAAAGTTGTGTCGGTTTTTGCAATCAGATCCGAAGCCACGGGGGGAAGCGTTTGGTTCAGAGAGTGGAAACAAAAGCAGCTGAGGCTCATGTGAAAACTCTCGGAGCCAGGAATCCTTTTGTGAAAGCTCAAAAACAAACCCTTTTCTTTTCGCTGTCTCCGGGCAGGCCCCAGCTTTCTGAAGCTCAGATTCATTGGTTTCGTAACGGAGCGCAGCGCGTTGCCTTCCCGTGGGCTTTTGTGTCCAAGTGCGTTGGCTTTTGTGCCCGGGAACGAAGAGGAGCCGCAGTGCAGGTCCTGGACGTGGCTGTTGGCGAGGGAAGGAGCAGGGTGGAGGGGAATATGGCCCAACCCAGAGTAGTTTGACACTTTTTTTCTTTATTTTATACTAATTTGTATCTTGATAATGTTGGAAGTCCCAGCTGAAGTCGCATCTTTGCTTTGGGTGAATACAGATGTGAAGCCATCACTGCAGAGGCTTTGGGATTAAGCACGGATGAGATGGGCTTAGCGTTGCCTTCCCTTTGCAGAAGGAGTGAGGAAGCACAGAGGCGACAGCGAGGAGATGGGGAAGTGGCTTCGTGTGGCTGAAATCACACAGGAGATCTGTGGCAGAACCGAGCAGGATCTCTTCAGCCTCAGATCAGAGTTATTTCAGCTTTGGTCTGATTTTTGTATCTCTACACGCAGCCAAGTGGCTCCAGTGAAGAGCAGGTTGATGTGGAAGCCAGAGCACTGAATCTAGGAATAGATGTGCTACACTTCCCCCTGCCCTCTGCTTTATCTTGCTTGCTGTCTCTTCACACCTTTCAGGGCTAAGGAGGCTTAACTCCAGGAGAAAAATGTCTTAGGATTTCTTATGGCTTGTGTGCTTGCTCCCTTCATGGAGTTTGTGCCAGAGTGGATGTCTTTGATGGAAGCAAAGCTGCAGCTTGACAGATGAGGATGGAGCAGAGCTGTGAACACGGTGCATGGGGTCAGCAATGTGAGCCACGACGTCCTCTGAATGAATGAGCAGAAAGCCAAGGCGAGAGCTGATTCAGCCTCAAGAATGTGGGTGGGACTGTTTCATAAGCAAAGGAGAGGCTGAAGATCCAGGTCTGAATGATGCTCGTTGCTGAATTTGGAGATGTGGAATTTGGGAGGAGGAAAAAAGAAAAGGCGAAGGGCTGGCACATCCATCTCCACAGCTGCCGGCCTAGATCGGTGGCAATTGCGCAAGGCTCTCTGAGAAGGGGAGCACATGAGCCATGAGATTTAACTCTCTCTGGGCTTGGTCTCTTGCTTCGTGGGTAGAAATCAGCAGCAGCATTTTTCCCTTGCGCTGAGGAAGCCAATCTGTGGGTTTGGGCTTGGTTTTCTCCCTCTTTGCTTTGTGTTCCTCAGCTTTACACTGAGCAAGCCCCGTCCCGTTGGCTTTGGGGCTTGGGCCTCTATCTTCCTTCCTGCATTGCGGGGTGCAGCCAACCCAGTGTGATTTAAAAAGCCTGCTCTAGCTATTAAGTGTTGTTCGCTTCTGTTTTCACCATTAGCCCAGCTGCTCTACACGTTGGTGTTGGAAGATAAAATACACATAAAGCATATAAAATATGCCTGTAGTCGCGTTATTGAATACTCCCAGTGTAACAAAAACTCCTGTAATGGAAAGAAACCATTCAAATCTGTAAAGAGTTACTGGGAGAAAGCTCTTAGTCTTTTTCTCCTCAAGAAATACACAATATACGTATTTTGATCCTTTGTTCTTTAATCTACCAATGTCTACAGCGTGCTGAATTCTTCTTGGGTGTTTTGCTGTTTGCTCAGACTCAGTGCAAACCCTTGAGCTGCTCTATCAATAATTCTCTGTTCTGAACCCACTTTCTGTGAGCGGAAAGGGGAATGGATTGGTTTTGCTCTCGGGCAGATCATGAAAATGTCATTGCGTGCCGGTCTGCTATAGCTATCTGGAGGTTGAAATACCCTTGAGGCGATGAGGTGATGGCTTAGTTCTCGCTGGTTTGCTCGCTTTGGCAAATACAGGCGAAAAAAACATAACAAAAGAGTTGAATTCACTGAAACAGAGTCCCAGGTCAGAGCAGGATTTCTTTTTGTGTGTGTGTCAGCATCTCTGGGGGAAGAGAGACGAGTCCTGGGAGCCCTGTCCTGGTGCCTGAGGTATCGTGCTGGCTCTGACGGTGGTTTTCCAAGTCCAGGAGCAAGCCATGCAAGCTTGCACCTCATTTTTCACTTCTCTGAAATGACCAGCAGGGACAACCCAGTCCAATCGGTGATGGAAAAGCCGTGCCCAAACACACGGCCTGGCAGTGGGAAATGCAGGCAGCTCCAGTCCTCGACTGGGTCACGGGTACCACACTGAGCATCCCTGCATCCTTTACAGGGACCCCGGCATCCTCGCCCCTGCAGTGGCCGCAGCTCTGCTGGAAACAGATGGAGCAACTTGTTTTTATTTGCTAAGCTGCTGAACTAATGGCAGAAATAACAGGGAGAGGTTTCAAGGGTTTGTTTGGGTTTTTTGATTTGTTCTGTTTTGTTTTCCAACTTTGTGACTTCTCCCTCCCCTCCTCTGGACTCGGTGGGCTGATTTCTTTCTTTGCCTGTTGCTCTGATACCATAAATCCCAGTAAGGGATTGTCAAACCCATCCAGGGCTTTTGAACATTAAAATACACCCTCTGGCTTGAACAGTCTGTGAGATACAGATGCTTGGAAGCTGCAGAAATACAGCAGGGAAGAGTTGCTATGTGTTGCCTGCTTCAGATGCTCTTCCCACAGCATCTGTTATTGGCAGCTGTCAGAGCCAGGCTGGATGTCTTTGTTTCTTGTGCAACACAGCTAGATTGGCGATGTGGGCAGGAGAAAAGAACCCAAATGTGATCAGAACGGGAGTGCTTTAGAGCTCGAGAGGTTTAGGTGGTACCTGCTGCAGGAGGGACCTTCACGTGGAGGTGAGAGTTGGGACTTCAGGATATTGGATGCGATTTCCTGCTCTTCCCTTGGAGAAGCAGTTTGCTCTCTCTCCACCTTATTTCTCAGTCTGCAAAAGGAGGCTGAGAATCGCTGTTTCCTCCCATCCTTTGAGTCCTCCCTTTGCCTTGGAGGCTTTTCGGGTCTGTCACCACCTCCCGCCCCTGCAAAGACCTCGCGGTGCAGCAGCGAGAGCAGCAATGGGTTCCCGATGGATGGGTCATAGGTGCAACGTGGGAATAAAGGCTCTGCTGCTTTGCGCTGGCAGATGTTGAACATCTGGAGCAGGTTCTGCGTGATTCACATGGGGAGAGCAACTGCTGTCCTGCGGCTTCCTCACACATTCAACCAAAATGGAAGTGGCCATCCAGTGAAAACCAGGGGTGGCTTTTAGCACAGGTCTAGTCAAGGAAAGTGTTCCTCTTCAGTGACTTTAATATGCAGTAAGGCTGACGTAACTGCATGTAGCAAACGTACTTAGGGCTTTGCATAGGGTGGATGTATCCTGCAGTCACAGACAGTAAAGCTCACTTTGGCCGGCTCTCCCACTTTCTCAGCTGTCAATGCAAATTTCCTCCTTAGTCGCTGTCTTTTCATGTGCTTTTCTAGTGCAGTTTGAAGCTGTGGCTCCTTTGGGTTAATCCTTTTAATAGGCTTTTATGAAAAACACTTTTGGATGTTCAGCAGTCAAAGCTGTTTGTGAATGGATTTAAAGCTTTGATTACATCTTGTTTCCTGGTGAAGAAAATAAGAGGAGGTAGAGAAAGCTGAGAAACAAGGTGTCTTTGCAAGCAGCACAGGCTTGTTGCTCCAGGTAAAACATACTTTCTCCATCAAGTGAAAAGCTGGAAACGTTTCCTAAGCTGCACCAGGGGAAAAGTGAGTTGCAGGCTTTGGAAGCCAGCCTGGGGAGGCCTTTGATGCTGCTTTGCTGACAGCACGTAGGCAAAAGCTGTGCAATATTTCAAGAGCATCTGCCAAATTGGGAAGGAACTCTTTGTGTTGCAAATGGATTTCCCTAGTGTACAAGTTTGCTCTTCCATCAGACCCTTTGAACACCTTAACATGTCTCAGATGTAACAAATTAGATATCGCTGAGGGTTTTGTTTTTTTTCCTTCTCGAGGGCTTTGAAAACCTAAGCCCGAACTGTGAGTGCTGTATGGGTAGCGCTGTGTAAATCACAGTGTCCTGCGTGCCAGGGTTGCTGAGTTGAAGGCAAAAGGAGGAATCTGTGATCTGGTTTGCTGTAAAACTGGGTAGGAAATTTAAAAAAGGGGGAAAAAAGAAAGAAGGAAAGGGGGAAAACAGTGACTTGCCCAAGGTAGTGCAGGGCTGTGGATGTGGAGGAGATGCCTGCCCCTTTCCCTGCTCTTTCTCTGCGGTTGGTTTCTGGTTGCCCAGCTCTGTTATTTCCATCAGCGGCGCTGGGGCATCTGGAGAGCGGATGCGCCACGTGTGGTTTGCAGGACTCTGCACGTCCTCCTGTGATCTGCCCGACTTCAATACCTGCGAGTGCCGCTGATGGGTAACGAGAGGCGCCCGTGGCTCTTTAAAGCTCTGGGCATTTTGCTTTTCCAAGTGAAAAACTGAATTTGAGCAAGGGGAGGGGAGGATTCCTCAGTTCTGATGTAACTGTTAGCAGCACCCACGTGGTTTTGTATGGTTTTTTTGACAAGAAAAGCTCTCCTGGAAGCAAGTTATAAATTTTTCAGTAGCTCTTTTGTAATTGCTTGCCACAGCGGATATTTTCCAGTCGGCCTTTGCTTTGGGCTCGGGTCCCTGCAAGGTTTGTTTGTGCAGTGTCCTCACGTAGGCTCCGAATGTGAAATCCATTCGACCTTTATGACTCATTTGCTGTCCCAAGTAACGCTTCAGCGGCAGGAGAAACCCAGCTTGGGGAAGCGGTGAAATGCTGGTGTCAGCACATCGGGATCCCAGCTCCCCAGTGCCTGCCCAAGGGGTTGGTGAGAGCCTCAACATCCACCCCTGCCAAGGCTCCCACTTCCCTGCACCCTGCCGGCATTAAGATTTAAGTAACAGAGGAGATTTGCTATATAACCACTTGTAAAACACTGCTTTTTATTCCTTTTTTTAATGAGCAGAAGCATCCTCTCTCACAGGATGGATTTGCACAAGGTGGAGGGGTTCGTTTGCTTCCCTGTTGTGTCTTTTCCTTCTGCCATGAGCAGAGCTGTTCCTGTCCCCCCCTCAAAGCTCTACACAACCGGTTTCCTCATGAACCACCATCATTCCCGTTTCTTTTCCACCTACAGAACATGAACATCCAGGTGGAGGACATTCGGATCCGCGCCATCCTCGCCACCTACCGCAAGCGGGTGCCCGTCACCGAGGGTTACGTGGAGGTGAAAGAGGGAGGGACCTGGAAGCAGATCTGCGACAAGCACTGGACCATGAAGAATTCCCGGGTTGTCTGTGGCATGTTTGGATTCCCGAGCGAGAGGAAATACAACACCAACGTCTACAAGTAAGAGCGGGGGCTTTGTACGAGACACAAGCACGCTGCTTGGAACACTCGGGGCCTTGTTCAGAAATGCAGATTGCCAAATGACACTGGAGACCTTGAGGTAGAAAAACCTCCAACTGCTTCATTCCTTCAGATCAGGTTTGCCTTCTGTGTAAATATTTGAAACGCCAAGCATTTCCTCGGGCAGACGGGGGAGTCGTTTGATCCTCACCGTTCTGGCTGAAGGCCTCGTGCAATATCACTTGTAGTATTTGATAGGTCCTATAGTAAAGATGTGGAAAGTTGGCCCAAGAAGTGGGTTTTTTTCAGCTCTAGGATAGACATTTCTCTCACCAGTGATGGAATCTGTTGTGTGCATGGGATGGATGTGAACAAACTGATCACACTCTGCCCCTAAACCCATCAGAAAATCAAACTCCTTACCCCATCCTTACCCCTGTGCTTGTAGAAGGATGCAGTTTGGGGCTGTTGTTATTTCAGTGCTGCTTTTTCTTCCTGTAATTGCAGATTTCTTTAAAATGAGGGAAGAAAATAGTGATCCACAGGGAGAATATTGTGTATTTCAGCTCTGCAGGCTGGTCGGTTCAGGCTGAGATTGCTGCTTGTTGAAAGCCAGGAGCTCTGGTCTTTCGTGTTGTCATTGCTTCAGCTTGCATTTTGTCACCAGAGTTGCTTCTTCCTACGCTGTTCCTTAGAAATAACACCCTAAAGCCAACGCAAAATAGTTTAAAGTGAAAAATGCTGTCTCCTTTCTTTCCTACACTGACCTATGGAGCAGGAAAGTGTCAGCCGGTTCGGGGGAGAGCTGAATTCTCCAGGCTGGAGTTGTGGTTTTCCTGCCTGCTCCTCTTGGCCTGGGCAATGGCTATTTCTGCAGGCTCCTGCTGGAAGCAGCTGGCCACACTTCATTTCTTTCATTAGCAGTGAATTAATAATTGCTACCAGGTGGTCTCATATGTTTTGCCCTGGACCCCAGTTAGAGGAGCATTTGCTCCTATCAGTGCAGGACGTCTCTCTCAAACTCCATGCTGAGGTTTCCATCCCTTGCATTGGAGCAGGAGGGCAGAATAAATCACCTCTAGCAAGACAAAGTAGATTTTTTCCTGCTTCTCAGTCATGGAGTTTCCAAGAAAAGCATTAACTTCAGCAGCTGGAGCCATCTGCCTTAAAGAGGATGCTTGGTAATCGTCCTGTCTCTTGCAATAGTGCACGTAGAGATGGAAAAACTGAGGCAGAGCGCTTCATAACATTCAGCAATGTTGAAAATCCCATTCACTGGGGCTGGAGTTAGGAATATGCAGCGCTGACAAATACCAGGCTTGGAGATCTCTGCTACCGAGCCAGACAAATTGCTTCAATAACCCCAGTGCCCCAACACCTCCCTCACTGCTGCTTGTTTTCGGCAAGCAGTAACGGGCTGCTGGGCTCTTGCACCCCAGAAAAGAGATGTTGGAAAATAGGCTGAATATTATCCCAGGCTGGAAGCAGATGGGATGTCATTTTATTGGAGGGAAGAGACTTGTAAAACTTGAACAGCGAGACAGTTTGGTTTGGTGAGCGTACTTCAAAAAGCTGCGTTCTTTCACGGGGCATCTGCCTTTGTGCTTTGTGTTACATACATCACGTACCAGCAGCATTGCTGGTGAGGGAAACCTCCTAGGGCTGGGCTGGGAACCTCACAAAATGATCTTTGCTTCGTTATCAAGCCACTGGAATGGTAACCACTGTGATCTGGGCCATGAGAGCGCTTTGTCCCACGTGCTTTCTGGTCACAATCTGTTTTGGGGAGGGAAGAGCTCCTCTCTGGCTGGTCACTTGGACTGAACTCTGTCTCCACGTGAGCTTGAAGCCTCAGAAATCTTCTCAGTTCTCAGGCTTTGCTCTCCCTAATTTGTAAATACCATTCTCCCAAACCCAGATCCTTTCCTGCTCCTGCAGGGAGATGGGCTGGATTTGGGTTTTTGCTGCAAATGCCCCCTTCCCACATCCCCAAGTCCCACTCCCCACAAACTACAGCTCTGCACGCTGAGCTGGCTGATATCTGCTCTGCTTCTGCACAATGGTGGGAGGCGAAATGGTTTGCAGATGGGTCTTGCTTGAAAGAAAACAACTTAGTTCATTGCTGTCCCGGTGCCAGGGTTTTATTCCTGAATGTAACTTAGGCTCTGCAGTTGACAGTGCGATTTATGGTAGGAAATGAAGCAGATCTCGATGTTGTTTCCATGTTCATGTTCATTCTTCAAAGTGATTTTATATAGGCACCACTTGTTAACTCCTCCTCACAGCTCCTGCTCCGATTGAGAGAGCATAGTAGAATTAAATGCATTTTGTTGATGGGAATAGAAGAAGTTTGTGACCAGAGATGGACCTGGTAGACTTCTTACAGCTTTGTGATTTATCAAAGCATTGGATGGAGGAGCTCAGCATCTCCAGGGTACTTGGTTTAATGCCACTCCAAACAGCACCTCCCAGTTCAACCAGTCTGCTCACACCATTCTAAAGCTGTAGGGCACTTAATCCCTTCTGTGCCTGTAGTAGGAATCCTCAGGGTTTGGGTTCTCCCTAGCAGAAGGTGGCAGCTCTGGCTTCTCCTCTGCCTCCCTGAGGCTGAAGGCAGCGAAGTTGTTAACTTCAGTAAACGCTTGAAGAATTTCTCAAGGGTACAAACTTGATGCTGACACCCCTGAAGAGGAATTCCCAGCTTCTCTTGTGTGTTATGGGTGAACTCCCCCAGAACATTTGTGTGTAATAATCTGTTTTCTGCTCCCAGAGTCCTCTCAGACACTCTCTTACACAGCAAAGTTCCTTTAGCTGAACCCTCAGCCGCTTCCCACAGCCCTTGGGCTTACCCTGTGCCCTTGTTCAAAGCCTGTGTGGTGAAGGTCCACCTCTCCTGACCAGTTGAGATGCTCTGGGCTCCAACTTGACCTAAAATTGGCTGAGCTCTCACAGCCTGACCGCTCACTCCCACCTCACAGCATCACTCTTGGCTTATACCGAGGCCAGTGAGAGGTGGGTCACAGCCTTTCTATGTCAAAAAATAAATAAGAAGCGCAGTCTTGAGCTTCTTTCTGTGAAGATCATCTCTATTCTAGGGGTTTTTAATACATATATCTTTATTTTCAGTCGGGGGAAATGAGGTGGGGCTTTCTCTGGCTGTTTCTCTCCCCAGCCTACCACGGGCCGTTAATACCAACCAGATGTGAACGCCTCATGAAGTTTCCAGGATGAGGTCATTGTTTGCTATTATAAGGCATCCCCATAATTACTTTTCTAAGACAGGCTGTGTTTCTTGTCTGCTTTGGAGTTCGTGAAGCTCTCGGCACATGCCTGTGGAGGGCCCTCGGTGAAAATACTGCATCGGGCCCCCTGTCCTGCAGGGATGTGTTACGGTTAATCAAAACTGATGCTTTTTTCTCCCAAAAAGATGCTCGTTCGTCACAGCTACTCCTCAACTCACCAGGGCTGCACTCCTGGAGCTGGTGCTGGAGTAAGGAGCAGCACAGAGATCTCACAAAGCCACGTCAAGATCACAGCGGGGCGTTGGCTCCTCCACGCCTTGACTTTTATATTTTTAACTCCAAACATCTCCTTTTTGGTAGTGATCTGACCTATTTCATTGACTGTTTTAGCTCCGATACGATGGCTCCTCGCAACGCAGTTAGGAAGGAATCCAGCTTCATCCTTTTCTCGTTTATCACACGTGCCCCTTCCCCCTTAGGAGCCCCTGGAGCAGCTCCAGGTGAGCTCTGCAGTTTGGGAGCGAGCAGCAGAAACTGCTGCCAATCTCCTCGCCTGTGAACTTGTCATCAAGGGAATCGCTCTCGCCCTCGGAAATTGCTTTCAGGCTCACAGTTGTTAACACAGCAGCTTGGAGAGAAGCTGGAGAGCCCTGGCTTTTTCCCCAGTTTGCCATCTTTTTGCAGCTGATGGTCAGCAAAGAGAAGAGCTCGGTTACGGGAGAGGTCTTTTGGGGGCCTCTCCAGTCCAAACTCGGCAGCGTTATTTGTTTGTACGCTGCCTTTTGTGTTAACTGATCTCTGACCCCTGCATAGCGTAGGGATCTCTAGTCTGTGTCTCTCCTTTGAGTGCGTAATTGTTGCTCTGGCTGCACTGTTGATTCATGCTTTAGCTTGAGGAGGTGACCTATTTACTCCCAAATGGCACCTTAACAGAGAGCCATTGTGTGTATGAATGGGTCAGCCTGCAGATAATGCTCTTCAATCCTCATTTTATTTCAGTTTTCCCAAATGCAGCTACATCAGCGCACGTTTTATGGATTCTTAACTTAAATTTTCCTGTTTCTTTTTGATTCCTTGAAGGATGTTTGCCAGCAGAAGGAAGCAGCATTACTGGGCTTACTCAATGGACTGCAGCGGGAACGAAGCTCACATCTCCAGCTGCAAACTGGGCAACCACCTCAACGTGGACGCGGAGAAGAACGCGACGTGTGAGAACGGGATGCCTGCTGTGGTCAGCTGCGTCCCAGGACGTGCCTTTGCCCCCAGCAGCCACAGTGGCTTCCGAAAAGCCTTCAGGCAGGAGGTGAGCAGAGTGAACACAGCCTTTCAAGCAGGAATCACAGAATATGAGGAGTTGGGAGGGAC
>NW_010161805.1:99760-102619 GCF_000695765.1 Mesitornis unicolor | reverse complement strand
GATTCGTCCGACCATGGGGAACGCCGAGTCCGTCCTGCGCGGCGCCGCCGCCGTCAGCATCGGTAAGTGCGGGCCGGCGCGTCCGTTCTCCCCGCACCTCTCCGGGACGCGACAGTCCCGACCTTGGAGCTGCCGTATGCGGGGAGTGCATCGCTGTTCTGGGGGCTTGAATGAAAACCCGAAAGGGCCGCCCTGCGGTGTTCCTCAGAGTGGGGAGGATGTGACAGTGGCGTCAGTGACATGCGTGGAGCTGACAGGTAAAATGTTAACGCTTGAACCAGGTCGTGCTGCAGAGAGGACAGGTACCCAGTGGTCTGAGCCCCTGCCTTTATGTGTGCCGGTTACCGAGCTCCATGGAGCGCTGTATGTGTGTTTTCTTTTTCTCCCCACTCAAGCAATAAGCGTGGCTTTCATCCTCTGCTGCTGCTGCCCGCGCAGCAGTCCTGCCAACTGTCCACCCACTGTCATTCAAAGTCCTTTGCTCCAAAATCGCCCGCCAATCCCAGCTTGCAGGCTGGGAAAACAGACCTGGGAAAACAAACGGCTTTGCACTGGCGTTGCAGCAGGGTGTCAGGTTCTTGTTGCCTTTCATGCGTCTTGTGTATGTCCAAAAAGTCCAACTGTCGGCAGCCTGGTTGGTTGGATTTGAAGGGAGCTGATAACTGAACTCGACCAACCAGGATGAGGTGCCAGCACTCCAGAATACAAATAATCTGGGGTGGGAATAAGGAAAGTCTTGAGTAACTACTAAGTTAATGGGAAACATCATCATTGTTACTAGTACTGCTGTATAGGAGTGAGTTTCAACAAGACTGAACTTGTTCCTTGTTAACCTCTCCTTGGCTTCAGGCCTTTGGGATTTGCATATTGTTTGCCAGATGCATGTGACCTGCTACAGTTTCATTTTGAAACAAAACATTGTCATTCTTCACACCTGATTCTTAATAATAATGTTACAAGTTTGCTCAATCTTTCAGGCATTTATAGCTTGATCTGATTTAATGAGTTCTTTCAAAAAGCTTTAAGTACTTAGTTTTGTTTTCTCTTCCTTTGGGGAAACCCAAAATATTTTGCTCCTGGAAGTATGACAGTGTTGTCATTTACGTAATGTGTAAGTTCAGCCATGTGATGTGCAGTAGGGAAATATGAAGCTGCACTGCTAGATGCTCTTGTCTGAGCCTCCATACGAGTGCGTGTGGTATGGAGGGGATGGAAAGGTCCCTCTGGGGCTGTGCCAGGAACCTTTGGAGCATGAGGTTGCATCGCCCTTCTCGCTCTGTGGCAAATGCATTGGCAGAGATCCAGTTGTTCCATGTCGAGCAGGTTCACACTGATGCTGGGTGCCACCTCAGACAGAGACTGGAAAGAAAGAAAGAAAAAGGGATATAGAGCAATGCAGGGTAGGACTTTGGTGTCTGTTCTGCAGTAAATACTTCTCACTTCAGGAAATGGGTAATTGCAGGCAATGAGCAGAATAAAAAAAAAAAACCAAACCAACATAACAAATTACTTTTGAGCCTTGTTTCCTACTGGCAATTGGTCCCAGGTATGTGGGGCAATATTGAGTTCAGGAGTGTATGTACATTAAGGGAGGGCTTCCACTATTCTGCGGTGTTGGCTAGCCCCAGTGAATTAAGGGCTGATTGTGCTCCTCATGGCTGAATGTTTGGGGTGCAGGTCATGTTCTGCCATAGCAGCTTTTTGTGTTTCTTGTATTTCTTTCTCCTGAGAGCTGCTAATGCTGTGTTTGGTTTTGGGGTAGTTGATCATCATCAGATTTATGTGTTTGCTGTGTAACAGAAGATTATTTTTAACTGACGCATAACTGTGCTCCATAATGTTTGGATTTCAAAACAAAAACCAACATCAAGTCTTTGATTATAAAGCCAGTTCTGCAAAACAGTACCTGAGATAACATTTCTAAAGTTAATGCACTATCAGGCAAGTCAGACCTCAATAATACATTATGTCAACGGTTACTGCAGCTCTCATGTTTGCTTAACAGAGAAGATAAATAAATGCATTTGGTGATAGTTCCAGTATTGGGTACAAGGATTTGAACCAAGATGGAATTAATTGTCAAGGACTGAGAAAGAAAATAGATATAAATTTCAGCCTGCCCTCAATGTGAGGTCATTTCTCTGTTTGCATAGTAGAGTCACCTGAAATCAGAGAAATCACTTTCCAAAGCCAGTAGCCCTGTCTGTGTCCCAATTCCAAAAACTCAAGCTGATTTCTGTACCTTTTCCATTGCTGGCATTTCAGCTGTGCCCCCTTCCCATGTCCAAGCCACCCACCTGCACTGACACAGCTCCCACAAGGCTGTGTGCCACAGCCTCCTCAGCCTGATCTCTGCTGGGGATAGGGAGGTCTCAGGGATTACCTAATGTGGACAGATCCAAGCTGAGGACCCTTTCTGCTGGGATCCTGTGCTGCTGGCATCATTCTCAGTCTGCACTGAAGTGCAGGCCAAGAGATGCTCTGGCCGACAGCTTGTGTGTGCTTCACCTGCAGCAGGACTTGGAGTTTGGTGGCATTTGCTGTATTTCTGATGCAGAGTAATGCCCCCTCTCTGGTGTGAGAAAGGGAATATAAATAATCTCTCTAACAGCAAGTGTGTTACTGCTGCGGGGAGGAACTTTGCTCAGCTGGAGCCTTCAGTGAAATGACTTGAGTAAATTATTCTTACTCTGAGGCCAAAGCCTGCCTTGGTCCTAAGATGTTGATAAAACCCAGAAAATGTTGGGGAAACATTTAATTACTTGACTTCCACTCACTGCTGTGAAATTCTGGTTCTGCTGGAGCAGGAGACCAAGAGTTGGTTTTTTTTCATTTAGCTATGTTTGAGGTACAAGTGCC
>NW_010161805.1:88910-99729 GCF_000695765.1 Mesitornis unicolor | reverse complement strand
GCAGGAATGTGGGTTTAAAAAAATAATCAGTAAATCCTTAAAAGTTGGAGCTGTCACTGAGGTCCGAGGGTCAATTTATAAATATTGCTTAGTATGTCTTTTATACAGAGCAGCAGAGCTGGGGTTTGGGCTCAGGCTCTGTAGCAAGGTGGGCTGGGCTGTCCCCACATGCCCTGGTCCTGGCCAGGAGAGCCCGAGTGGGCAGAAAGGCACCGACATCTGTCACTAGAGGGCAGGCGGGATTAAAAAGTCAGCACTGCTACTCTGTAACAATACACACACACACACACACACACACACACACACACACACACACACACACACACACACACACACACACACACATAGGAAAAAATAGCGCTGAATAAATGCCAGGAAAAGGACCCTGTGAACCGAGTTACTTAAGGGATTAAGCCTGGTCAACAGAAGAGCAAATAACCATGCAGCAGCTGGTCCCCAGGAGAGCAAATTCCTCCCAGTAGCTAAGGAGGACACAGCTGAGAGTGTGTTCTTGTTCCTCGCATGTCCACGTGTGCCCGTGCACCCATGGAAGGGGGAAGATCTGGTACAGGTTGATGGCTTGTGATGCTCATGCTGTGAGCACATGTTATATCTGGAGAGATGTTTAATTCTTCTGCTTGGAGTGTGAGTGCCTTCCTTGGCACCACGATGGGCTGACACTTGCCTGGGATGGTTTCAGGTGGATTTGGCTGGGGGCTGATCCCTAGATGAGAAGCTTCAGCTGAGAGTTTGCCCGAGATCTGTGGAGGATGGTTGAAAATCTCGGGGTCTATTTTAGCTTCTGGAAAACTTTACAACAGACTGGCAAGTTCTCCAAGGAGTAATTATCTTTTGATCCAAAGAAGTGTTCTTTTCAGTGAGAGTACAAGGAGAGCTTCTGGCTCCACTATGTCACTTGTCTTTTTTTATTCCTTTTTAAAATCTAAATCTTCCTTCAGAACAACTGACCAAATGCAGCTCAACAAGGTCAAAAGTCGCTGAAGGTTTTTTTCCATAATACAAGCTCACTTATGTCTGTATTGGACAGTCATTCCCCAACTGAACTCTTGCTGAGTTACTTTTTGGCTGTTGATTTGAAAACTCCAGTTAGGCACCAGTTGAGCTGAAGCGCTGCTTGTATTCATGTATTTATGGGCAGATCACAAAAATGGTTGCAAATATTGTCAGACATCCCTCTTGTCTTGCTTAGTCTTCCTCCACTTGATCAGCAGCTTCTCCACAGCAGCAGTGTCTGATGAATGCAGCTTCTGTCCTTCCCTCCTCAGCCTTCAATTAGGAGCCCCCTATAACCCTGCATCTCCATGCTTCTGCCTCTCCAGCTTGCGAGTGTTGTCCTGCCCACTGTAATGTTGTCAGTGTGTGTGGTCTGTCAGTGAGTAACTCCAAGCGTGTACCTCTCTGAGCCTGTACCTTGTGGTTCATCAAGTCTTTGAGACTTGGTTTTGATTCCCATGACCACCTTGCAAGGGCTTTTGGGGGCACCAGTTGCCCATCCTGAGTTGATCTTCCTGCAACTTTGGGACAGTTGAACTTCCAATTTGTGAAAATATTTCCTGGACCCAATTTTCAACTGGATAGTAATGAGCAAGTAGTCAAGAATTCCTTGACATGTGGCAAGAGAGTTCTTGACGTCTGGGCAGTTAAAGGAAAAAGATCTGCAACCTTTCTGAAGTCCCCCATCTCTGGTGGGTCTGTCCTTACTTTAGTGCTTGGATTTCTCCTGAAATTTCTTCCCTGGCCTTCTCCAGCTCTTAGCTCCCAGATTTCTTCTTCTAGAATCAAGAAGATTTTGTTACTGAAAAGTTCTGTTTCTCCTCTGCTCCGAAATGAAGTGGGAAGAAATGAGACAATTTCTGAGCTTAGGTGGCGCCAAACCCTCAAGAAATCAAAGTCCCCTCCACGGCTCTGCTGCACCATGGACCTGGAGCTCAGCTCTTGGGCAGCTGCTCACCTCTCGGCCTGTGGAGCAGCAGGTCTGGGCTCAGCCCATCCCTGACTGATGCGGCTTATGCGGATGGTGACCAGAGCCGAAGATGGCTCTGTTTTGTGGATTGAAGCAAAACGTTTTGCTGGTATCTTGTGATTCGCACAGCTGGGAACTTATTCACGTGTATTTTGTCCTTACTGCTGTGCTTCTTATTCCAAGTCACTGGACCCAGCTGCCAGAATATTGTGTACCACAGTAAATTCCTGTATGAACTGTGTTTGTACTGCATGCATTAACAGTAGTTACATTTCTGAGTTAACCTGCACACATCAGGCGCTAGGTGGGCTCAGTCAGCTGCGGGGAAAGCAGTGCACTCTCTTCATATGAAGCATCGTTTACTCAAAGACATTTTAATTTCACACTGTGGAGTCTGTTTTCTCATTAACAAATCGCTTCTGCAGAACTGCAGTTTAGCACTCTACAAAATGCTGTAGACTGTGCCAAGCTCAGCTCGCTTACTGTCTTGGGGCTGTATTGTACACGATAGCCTTAGGTGGATTTTTACTCATAAATGAAGAACGTTTATGTGGATTTATCATAAACGTGATGATAAGAAATAGGTGTTGTGTTTCCTCTTCAATGCACGATGTTGCTTCAAGTCAGCCCAGAAGCCTGGGCGTGTGGCATTCCCTGCAGCCCTGTGTCCTGCGGCCACTCTGAGCTGCGGGGCTCAGGAAAAGTTGATGCTTGTAGTGATGTCTTTGAGTATCTGGATTAATTCCAGTTCAGATGTTTGCTGGTAGGTGCCTTTGCATTGCTTGGGGACAGACATAAAATGCCCAGTGGGCTGGTTCACTCTGGAACAGACCTCCACTGGGCAGGGGACCATCCTGAGGAGTGGACACACAATGCCATGGCACCTTGCTTAGCTCACCTGTGGCTTAGCAGCCTGGAGAACGAAGTAAAACAAGATGCTTTTCCCTTTAGAATGGAAAAATTTGAGACTGATACACTTGATATTCCCGCACAGCTCTGCAATGCAGGTTACAGGGGTTGTTCATGAGGCTTTTGCCTTTTGCTTGCTTTTTCTTTCCTTGCACACTCCAGTATGGCTTGGCCTTTCTCTTCCCAGCATCACTCTTGCTGCAAAGCTGCCACTGTAGGCTGTATTCTTGGGTTAAATGCCCACACTTCTCCCCTCCACAGATTGCTCTGACTTCTCCTGTAGCTGCTTTTTGGGAAAATAGAAAATGAAAGGAACCTAAAATCTACTTGCTTTAAAAACATGGACAAGTGTGTTAAGACTCAGAGGCAATGACTAATTACAGTCCCAAGGGGGGATGGGAAACCCCTTGTGTGTGTGTTCCCATTATGTCACCCTGTTACACCCCTATTTGGGACTTTTCCCTGGAAGCGAACATCTTATCTTCTCTGCAGGCTGCTACACATACCTAAAAAGGAGCATCCGTGTGCCCTGACTAGAAAGGACTCCAGTTTTCAAAGAGTTTGGCATTCAAATAACAGTTATAAATGCCGGCTCCTGTCTTGAACTGGAACATAAATGTTTATCACTTCTGTTACTCTCTTGACAGCTTTTCCATTAATTTAGCGCTAAGAAACCCTTCCATTTCTGATTTCATCTGTGTACCAGCCTGAAGTCTGTTAAAGTTGCAGACTTCTTCCCCATCAAGGACAGTAGCTTTGGTTTTACAATCCTGCCCTCCATTTGCAGAGGTGAAATTTCTCACACGTGCACCCCCTTCTCTGTGCATCTCTTCCCTTTCCAGCAGAGATCACTCCTGTGGGTCAGAGAGCCTGTCCAGGAGCAGGTACTGGTGGCTCCTGGGGTCTAGGTACAGATCCCGCAATGGGGGGCGAGATGGGGCAAGGGTAGAAAGGAACGAGAAACTTTAGGTCCTAAAATGTTGCTAAAATTCACCCAGCCCTCTATTGTCTCTATTTCTGGGTCTCTGATAAAACTAAAACCCAATTCTAAATAATGTGCAATATTTCAGCAAGGAAAAGCAAGACAAAGAGGCTATTTAAAGCTACCGTCTTTCCAGGGCTTGGCTCGCAGACTCTGCTTCTTTTGTGTCATTGTGTCTATGGAAAACACATACAAGAGGCTAGCGAAATACAATGTGCACTTCTAAGTACAAATTTAGAACGTATGCAAAGGTCAGATGTGGTGCACGCTTGGGTTTGGGGAGATGGAGGCTTTGGGCTGATGGAAGTTAACTTGGATTTCTGTTAAGCAAGGAGGAACAGTATAAACAGACAAAGGAAGAATATTTAGATGCAGTTTATACAAGTTTATATAGAATAACCTGTACAGGCTGTTCCTGGGGTGCTTTTTGGGTCTGAAGCAGAGGCATTATCTTCCACTTTCTTGCTGTTTGAATCTTGGGTGAGTCCTTTACACCAGCGGTACCCTTCAGTGTCCTTGGTTGTATAATGGGGCTGGGAGCACATACGTAAAACATTTTGAGATCCATAAATATAAACGTGAAGTGTCACAACATGTGCCCAGCTTGAAAGCAGCTACAAAACTATCACAGAGGCTGCGAACCTGGAATGTCTTTGTTCTGGCAATAGGATGGATACAACAAAAGGACTTGCTAACAGCTGTGCAGAAGGGAAGGCTTGTTGCAGGTCGTTTGAGGGGACCGGGCACGGGAGGTAGGCTGGAAATTCCCCGAGAGAAAAGGAGAGCACGGAGGGATGTGTTGGAGATTGCAGCTAGCAGAGGTGTGCTGCACTGGTGGGAGGAGGTGAACCTGGCTGAATACTGGACCTGCACAAGCTGGACAGAGCCTGTTGCAAGGTGGAGGGACAGCCTGAAAATTGAGCAGGATTTTGGGATCCTGAAGGAGTCCATAAAAACAAAAACAATCTGAAGAGCTTTGCTGAGGAACTTGGACAGGTTTTTTTTGGTGTGTGGTTAGGTTGTTTTGTTTTGTTTTGTCTTTTGGTTTTTTCTTTTTCCTAGGGAGTGGGTGTCTACAGGTGTGTGCGCCCCTGTGCTTTTCTAAGAGCAAAGTTGTGTGTGCATTTAAGTTACAAGAGATCCTTGATGCTATGAAAAGTAGCTCCTATGTGTCCCTCCAGGATGAAACCCTAGACTGGCAAAGCCAAGAATACAGAACATGACAAAGGAGGGCTGCTTAATTACTGGGGAGAGGTGCATGGTGTCTGGGTGTAGGGCCACTGTGCTGTATTCCCTGCAAGAAAGGATGCCAGAGACAGGATCTAAAACCCAACACTGAGCTCAGAAAAGCTGGAGATGGGAATGATGTATGGTATAGTCCAGATCACCATGGCTGCTTCAAATACTGCATTTTCACGGCACAACGCTCATCCCAAACACTCATCCAAACATTAGTGTCACATTATGTGATGAGATCTTAAGAAAATTCACAATGCTGAGGTTGTCCTGCTGTCCTGATTATCTGAAAGGGAAATTAAGGCATGAGATGATAAAACTTATCTGTAGCAGTTTATAATACCCTCTGTGGGTAGAGGACTTCTGTTCTCCCAGGAGAAGCTTGGGAGACTTCAGGAGTCCTGGCTAGGATCCCTGCTGTCATCTCTGAGCTATGCTGCCTTCCCAGGGGTATAAAAACATCACATAACATTTTAAAGCCTTATCTGTGCCTCTTTTCTTCAGCAGTGTGATGGATTTTTTGCCTTGTTAAAGTAATCTTCTGCAAGGATTTATCTATTTTTTGTGTGTCAAAGATAATTTTTTTTAATAAATTCTTCATGCTGAATTAATTTGTTCTCTGTCAAACCTGTTTTGTGTTTTCACTTGAGTCCTATGAGTGAGAGAATCCAACTCCTAAAAACGTGTGTGCATCTTTCTTCCTGCATGTGGCACTCCCATGCTAATAAATTCAAACCTTCAACCTACAAAACCCTAAAGAAACACAGCCCTCTGTATCAGACACAACTATAACAGGGATGGCTCTGGAGCCCAGTTCAGAGACCCTCCTCTTGTGTGATGGGAACCGTGTTGGTTTGAACCCCTATTTGAGCCATCTTGAAAATGAGAGCAGGGAAAGACATGGCCTCACAGAATCACAGAATATTAGGAGTTGGAAGGGACCTTGAAAGATCATCCAGTCCAACCCCTGCCAGAGCAGGATCACCCAGACCAGGTCACACAGGAAAGCGCCCAGGTGGGTTTTGAATGTCTCCAGAGAAGGAGACTCCATGACCTTTCTGGGCAGCCTGGGCCAGTGCTCTCTCACCCTTCAACACCTTCCATTTGGGCAGGAAAAAGTCCTTTTGTTTGGAAGATCTGGAGCCCTCCCTTCCCTCTCCCATGTGCTTGTGCCTAGCAGAGCAAAGCTGAAGGCACTGGGGTGCTGTAGGGACAGGAGCTGTTTCTTACCTTACCCAGACCAGGATAATGTGGTTTGTCTCTTGAGAAGTGAAAGTTTATATTGCAACTGGTAAATCAGGTTGGTTGGAGCCTGTGAGCTGCTGCTTTTTTTCTTTGTTGTTGTTTTATTTGTAATTTGCTGAATGCTGATGGGGCTGAGACAAGCAACTCTCTTAAATGCAGCATGGTAACAATAACCCAGGTATTTCCTTCTGTGGGCCATGGCCGGGGGTGCTGCCTGGTCCCTGTCCTTTGGGAATGACTTGGGTTGTCACAGCCACCCCTGGCCTTGTGAAAACTTGGGACTGGGCTGTCACAGCCCCTTGGGTTTGGAGGGCGCTGATGGGGGGGGCACTGAGCACAACTTACCAGGGATTAACTGGACCTCTTATTCTGTCTGAGGATTTGTGATGGATGTTGTTAGCCTCCCCATTATGATCAGTGCGTTCAACAGTGATTTTAAGATGCTTCAGGACTCCTGCTGATACCAAGGATGCTTATTCCAGTTTTACTCCATATCTGTACCTGCATGCATGCAGAGCAAGGGGAAAAAAACATCTGTGCCATAAACTATGGCAGGATCAGGCCAAGGCCTGTGCCCTGCATCTGCTGAGGCTGGTAAAGTTTGGTTCACGAGGAGCATGGGCAGAGGGAGCAGCTGTGATAATGGGGAAGGCTGGAAAGTGTGAGGAAGGAGGATCTCTCACTTCTCTTGCTCCCTTCACACAGATGTGGAGAAACAAATGCAAACAGAGGTGTCCTGGCTGTGCTGTTGGGCCGAGCAGTGACAAGTGCCCTGTGGGGCTTTTTCCCTTCCCCAGCTGCGTGTTTCTGCAGGCACTGGGTGCTCCTTGCTGGGCCTGTCATGCTGACAGTGTGACAGCATTGGGAAGGTCCTCAGGCACAAGGTGTGGAGAGCATCTGGGGTGGGAGCTGGGAGCAAGCAGGGTTTGTAAGAGGATGGGAGAGGAGATGCAAAATAAGAGCATCAAGAAGCAGTTGTTTTTCTAAGCTGCCTCATTCTCTCTGTAGCTAACCTTTTGCTTCTTGAGGCAGTAAAAAACTCTTCAAAAATATTGCAGGGTGTTTCTTTGTGTGCTTTGACTAAGCTGTTCCTCATAAACCAGTGACTTTTGCATAAACACAGCCACGGCAGGCAGAATTATCTGCTTTTTTGCAGCTGTCAAGTATCTTCACTCCCCTGGTGACGTATAGATGTGGAAAGTGAGGCTGGGTGAGGCAAATCCTGACAAAGCACAGGGTGCTGTCCCATCCCAGTGACCCTCCTGTGTCCCTCCCTGGTCCCAGCCCCTCCGAGGGGAGAGGACGGCTGGGTGCTGGATGCCCGGGGCTGGGTGGCCATCAGATCCAACTGTGGGAAACATTGGATTGGCTCCAGGGAGTCCCAGGCTGCAGATTAAGCTGGCTGGGGATATGAGAGAGTGAGAAAGGGCCACCAAGAAGCCCACCTGGGCTATGTCTTTGGGGAAAGCCTGTTCTCAGGACTAGAAATGTGCAGCTGGAGATGAGTATTGCTGGCCTCCCTCTGCACTTTTTATTGCTAGCCAGTGCTGGAGTCTCCCAGCAGAGCTCAGGATGGCAGCAGAAGCTGTTTGGTTGCTAATTGCCCTCTTGTCACCTCCAGTCAGAGCTGACATGCTAAATCCAGTATCTGCTGGAGATAAAGGGGACCTCCCTTCCACCCCTGTGTGCTGGGTCTGTGGGCTTCAATGGCTTTTTTTTTTCCAGATAAAATTAACAAAAATTACATGTCCCGTAATGGCTCTGATAAGCTGGAGGCTCCAGACATGGCACAACACAGGCTGCCTGTTATATTTAATGCCTTTGTTTATTAAAAAAAAAAGAAAAAGCCTAACCTTATTATCTTGATTATGGAAAAAAAGATGTATAAATGTGCCAGAAGCATAATTGGTGCCAGTGGAAACCAAAAATTACCCCTTGCTTCCCCCTCCACCCACCTTTTCCACAGTGTAGTAGTTTTCTGGGAGGGAGCTTTTCTTAGGCCCTGGTGGACTGCTGCAGGGATCCTTCCTCATGGACCAGTAGTGCCCTTTCCAAAACATTACCTGGCTCAGGTGCTTCAGGGGATGGTAAAAGTCCAGGGTGGGATCCATCCCCGACTCCAAAACTGTCATTTGAATCCTTTTGAGGCAAGGGCAGTAGTAACATACCCTCAAAACACTTATGAAAATCTCATTATCAGCATCTTTTATGATGCTGGATAGTCCTGCTATTTAGATAATTGTGCACTCTGTTTCCTTTGAGTGTGCCTTGCTGATTGCTGGCCATGGGGAATGGTACCGTGGTATCAGCTTTGCCAGGTTCTTCAGATGTGCCGAAGGACTTGTTGCTGATGATGAGGACAGATGGTCCCTGGGTGCCTTTGCTGCCCCATGTGGGGCTGGTGGCACTCGCATCTCTGCTCCTGGGGTACCACGTAGCTCCCAACCCTGGGAAAGAAAAGGGGGACAAGAGCCATCCAAGATAGCCCCTACCTACCTCAACTGCTGCTGCTTCTTTTCTTCTGCAAGACCTTTTTTCTGGGCTGGTGGCTGCATGTTTAGCTCTGCCAACCATCTTGCTGAATATGTGACCAAAACTGGTATCGAACGTGGCTGAGTTGAACTTTCCTGTCCCTGTCTGGGGGTGAGCTGGTTGCATGGGACCTGGGTTAAGCCAAGTAGTCCTCTGCCATCATGAGGAAGGTGGAAGGCAGCATGGGGCTGATATGCAGGTCGGCCTGAGCCTTTGCGGTTGGCACTGAAGGCTTTTTGTGGGAGCCCTGTGGTGCTGGCAGACTGAGTGATGTATTTCATGGGAGGATTATTGCAATGAAACACAATGTACTTTTGTGCAATTATATGGTGTCTTTTAAAACATTTCCTCTAACAAGTCTGTCCACACCCAAACAAGAATAAACATTTTGAAAGGCTGCAAAGATAAACACACAAAGGTTACCCTTAAATGCATCCTTCCCCCCCTTCCTTACAGACACCTGCTCCATTCCCTGGACAGGATAAGCATCCAGGAAGGCTGAGTTCAGATTACCAACATAAACTTTAGCAATTACTGACTTTCAGATCCTTCATTTCACATCCTTAATACACTTTTAAATCAGTGACTCTCTTGGAAATGAGAAAGGAGGAGCTGTGACTTACTCTGCAACCTGCTTGCCCTGCCTTTTTAAGGAGACCACTTTCCTTTCATCCCTTTGAGGCTGGTCTCTATGGGGATAGGTTGGCCTCACAAGCCTTATTCTTCCACATGAGGCACATCACTAACTTGTTTTATTTCCACGTTGCTCTCACCCATTTTTGGGCATGGGTTGTCCTTGAACTGCCCAGACCCTTTCCTGTGTGAGTTCTGACCATGTTAGTGGGTCAAAAAATGTGATTTCCTCCCCCACACTTCTGCTACCTTGACAGCAGTCACTGCTACCCAGCAGCTGCTGTTGTCTTGCTTCTCTGAAGTTCTCCCAGCTTTCCTTTGGGAATGATTTGGGGATGGAAGAGGGGATTTTAACCCCTCTTCACTCAGCCTGTTTTCTAGGCTGATAAACCAGTGTTTGGCCTGGGGGGCTGGTAAAGTAAGGAGATTGTCCTAATGGAACTGCCTGCTTATTTCTCCCTCCTGTCCCCCCCATAACTCATTTGCTGCTTTGCCACATCCCATGATTGTGGTTTCTTTAACAGCCTCTTGTGAAGGGTTTCATCAAAGATGGCATGAAAATCTAACTACGTTGTCAATCAGTGATTATTGCCTTCTTTATTCACCCATCCCCTTTCCCTGGTGAGACTTGTTCTGGGTATAGCCTCTCTCTACTGTGAACCCCAGATGGGAAAGTGCTCTGCTTTTAATTAGCATCTTAATTAGTTTATCAGACGTCGGCCCCATGCTAACTGACTTGTCATTCCTGGATGTACTTTTCAGTAGAGAAGTGGTTCTCACTATCCTGTAGTGCCTCAGGTATTTTTACTTATCACAAAGTGCATCTTTTTCTTGGTTCAGGAAGATATTAATCTCAAATGCAGTGTTTGTTAGCTGAGCTGGGGGATGCATCTTTTTTTCCAAATAATTTCAGCTTTTCTTCTTACTCCCAGATCCAGATAGTTTCTGATCATTAATCCCAGAAATGAGCTACAGTAGGAAAGGTATAGCCTTGTGACAGATAAGCTTGACTGACATAAATAATTTAGTTCCTCTGTACCCTCCTTTTCTTCCCTAGCTGCTGGAGAGCGAGGTGACCCACAGAGTCATCTGAAATTCTTCTGCAAACCATCTCCTGGTTTGACTTTGTTTTCATCTATTTGTCAGCTATAATTTATGGTCACGCTCCACTGGCTTCAGTAAGATTATATTGTATGTTTTCATATCATTTTTCTGCTACACTAAGTAAAGAAAAAAATACTGATATTTTGTCTATTTACTTTTTTGTGTTATGCAAGCTCTGAATATTGGATTTTCCT
>NW_010161805.1:78682-88879 GCF_000695765.1 Mesitornis unicolor | reverse complement strand
CCCTACTGATTTTGTCTCCCCTGAATATCTTTATCTTTCTTATGATGGACTTCCTCTGTTATCTTTATATTCTGGCTTCCTGCTGGGAAATTGCATTTCAGTTGTTGCCATTGATTTACTCTTGGTTAGCCAGGCTTTTTCTCATCTTTGATGGCAGAGTGTTGCGTGGGGTTTTGTTCCAGAGTTACTGTGACCCTTGACTATTAAATAAGAATGAAGCTGGAGTAGGAACAGTGGTTCTGGTTTTCCCAGGGCCTATGCACAGCTTTGAGGGCACTGTGCCTTAGTGACTAACAAATAATTTGACTACAAGAGGGGACTGAGCAGCAAAACTCAGGGCTGAGGTAGCCTCTGAGCAAAGTTTGCTTTTCATCAGTGATTGCAGCCTGTAATGGGCACAGCATGGACCCTGCTGCGCTGGTTGCAATGGGAACTTGAATTGCTGAGTGTCTCAAAGGCACTTGGCCACTTTGCCGTTGACTCTGGTACCAAAACTGCTGGATGGTCTGTGTCTGTCTGGCATGGCACCAGGTCCTTTTTGGAAGGGTCTGAATATCCTGAAGGGTATTTTTTTCTTCTTTTTCCTGGGCGGCTTTGCACCCAGGGGCTGCAGACATGGGTTGGTTCCTGGCAGTGGCTCCATCAAAGGAAATATAAGGAGGTGAGGGAGCTCCAGGGAGCTCATTTTCTGGTGATCCTGTGTAGTTTGCTCATCAGTATAACCTCACCAGCCTCTTTCCGACATGAGAGCCTATGCCAGAAAACCCTTCCTCGCTGTATTTGGGCCCATGTCTCTCCCTTAGGGAGGCTTACCTGCCTCCACTTGACCTGTTGGTGGGCAAAAAAACTGAGTCTGTATGACCAACCCTTCCTTGCCAGCTCCCTAACTCAAGGGGGAGTAACATGAATTATTCCCAGTACACAAGCAAGCACGGTCCCTTAGCAAGGGTCTTGGCAGAGCTGAACCAGCCAGGCAGATGTGGTGTGTCAGCATGATGTTAACGTATTCCTGGCAGAGGTTTGTGTTATCTCAGGAGTGGTGGATTTACAGCCTATGGGAATCAAAGTGCTGCACATGCTTTGAACATTGGAGTAGGAAAAAAGCTATATTGGCTAAAAAGATATATTGGCTTTTTGCTTGTGGTTTCACTGGCAACGCAGGAAGTTTGCAGCTGATGGGGGAATGTCTTGGCTGCTGACCCTGGAGAGGGTGGGGGGATTCAAGTAGAGCTTTCTTATTTCATCTTTATGTTAGTGACTCACTTGACACTTGACTTTAGTCTTTAATTGTGACATTTAAACATGAAAGTTTGCAGATGGAGAGCTGATGCTAAGGGAGCAAGGTCATTTTGCTCAACTGGTGTGAAGAGATATAACCCAGGGTTTGGTAGCCCTTAGTCCTTGTCAGGCTTCTGTGCCAGCCCTTCCCCAACTTGAGATCTGATCCTGTTCCCAGAGAAAGCGATGCAAATGTTGTCTCATGAGAGGGTGTTCGTAGTTATCGAGCTCTCTCTAGGTCAAGGTACAGAGCATGCCTGTTGTTGATCTTCTCCACCTGAAGAGGACATCCTTCTAGCACTGGCTAGAGCTGACCACGGCGTTTGGCTGCTGGGGCTGTGCTTGGTGTGGTGCTGGGTGTGCTTCCTGCAGGTGGAGGAGGTGGTAGCTGAGAGCATCCAGTGGTCTCGCTGTAGTATGTGACCTTGAACAAGGTTGTCTGCATTTCTGTGCCTCCATGCTTTCCAGCTATTAATGGAGATACGGTTGACGTTACCAGTGTTTTCTAAAGCATATTGAAAGTGCCCTGAGACTTGCTGAGAAATAATGTAGGCAAGTATTTTCATAGTGTTTTGGTTTGGGGCTGTTAGCACTCAGCCTGGCCTCTGGTTTGATTCACGCCATCGTTTCAGACAGCTTTTCCTACCTGGCTTCCATGTTATGCAGCATTTCTTCTTGGGTCAAAACTTTGGTAGAGAGAGGGGTATGTATGGGGTGAGAAGGATACCACACATATTCCAAGGTCCTGGCCTGTCTGAAAGATACTTGGGGTAGACAAAAAGGCAAAAACAAGCACTGGGCATTTTTTGCATTTAAATAGCTTTAAAAATTATCTCTACAGGGCTAGCATCCTCACTGCTGTCACCAAATCCACTGAGTGCAGGACTGGGCCCAACATCTGATTCAATTCCTGATTAATCATTATTTCCACTACTTGTTTTTCATAATTGCTTTTGCTAATCCTCAGCTGCATTTGCATTTGCTTAGTGCTCACTATCCCCTTCATGGGTACAAGTCATGAGGTGTCAACATCCTGCTTGTGTCCCTTGTGATGCTCAGTGGAGCTGTAAACACAGGAGAAGATGATCTTTGGCTGGTGTAAATTATCAAAGCTGTGCTGATATGAGTGAATCTAAAGCAATTTACACCAGCTGTGGAAATGTCTGCAGAATATTTCATTCCTGATGGCTGGAACAGCAGAAAGCTGGTAGGGAAAATGGCCATATTCAAACATACCTGACATAAGGAAGACACTCAGCTCAGCAATTCTCTGCTCCTTTGTTTTGTTCTGTTAAGGTTTAGCAAAAAAAATTAAATTTTTTGGACTTCGAGGCTTAGTCCTGCATCGTCAGGTGTTTTACATGCACTTGGACATGCAGCAGCCTGTTATACCTGTGATACCCAAGACAGATGCTCCCTGGCAGCACATAAGGGCAGACTTGTAATGGAAAGGATTGCCAGGTTAAATAAAGTTAAAAGATGAAAAGTTGCCTTGTGTATAACCAGAAACAGAGTTCAGATCTATAATTCTTACCTTTTCTGGCACTGATTACAGTTGGGTTTCTTGCAGTTGGGTAAGAGATGGGAAGGCAGAGGGTTTGTTTGGATTTCGCTGCATTAACCCCATGGTTTTGCTTCAGAACAGTAAATGCTGCAGGAAGAAAAAGGCACCCCAGACAAACCTTGTTGTCATAGTGAAAGGAGGTGATCCCTTATGAACTTAAGCTGAATTTGCAAAATGTCCTCACCCTAATGTGTGTCACGGAAACTCTTCAAAATGGGGTCAATTAGAAACAACTTTATTTCATTCAACTCTCCATGGAATAGGAGAATCGGGGCCAGGATAATTTTTTTTAATGGATAAGGACGAGACCTATTTTGAAAGAAAAAGGAAGAAATCGCTCCTTCCCAGCTTCTCGGAAGGAATTGCAAACAATGGAGGTGAATGTAAAACCCAAGATGCAAAATCATCTCCTGCGATGAACTCCCTTGCGTAGGCTGCTGAGCTCCTGCAGCCATCCGGCCTTGGGACCTGCCCGCAGCAAGCACCAGCTGCATCATTTCCCCTCCATGCTCTGTGACTGCATAGATATATATATATATATGTGTGTGTGTTTGTGTTTCTCCCCCCGCTTTCTTTCATTCAGGAGAAATGTTGCCAGCGGGCAAAAACTAATCCATCCTGACAGCTCTGCCCATCTTCCTGCTTTGGTCTGGCATCCAGCAAACAGCTTGATTAAGGTCCCTGGGGCTTTATTAGTGCAGCTTGTTGCCTGCAAATTAATCAACAGGTTGCATGTGTTTAACTCTTTGCTGGAGCTGGCTGGGAAATGTTCTACATTGCTGTGGGCACTGAATCACATAATTTAAACTGGCTTTTAAATGTAGTGTGGCAGAAATAGCCCAAAGTGGTGTTCCAGTCTTGATTTTTTTGGGGTGGGAGGTGAAGCGATGCTGTGGGCTGTGCAGGTGCTCTTAATCCAGCTTCAGATCTCTAATAGCCATTTTAGATTTTCACTCTATTCTCTCAGCCATTCACCCACCCTCTGTAAAAAATCCATTATTCATGCTGAGGACAGCCAGACGAAACCTGTACTCTGCTTAATCGTCCACAAGAAGCCAGATGTCCTCTGGGCCCCTCCAAAGTGTAAGGGCACACAGGAATGGGACCTCCCTGCTGTTTTGAAGTTTGTTCTGGAGCACGTGCAGAAGTTGCCTGCACCTTGTATTTTATTGTGTTATCTTTCAGACTTTGGGCTTGTTCTTTACCTGTTTGGCCTAACCATACTGGGATTAGGAAGTAAATAACTATGTAGGTGCTGTGGTTTACACTTGAGCTTTGATAATGAGCAGAAGATTCAGGAAGCACACTCTGGGTTTTCAGCTGGCTGTACAGATACCATAGTAGAGAGGACTGATGTTGCATGGATATAATGGCTTGAATACTCTTTTTATTTCAAACATCACAGAATTTCTAGTTTCTTGCTTGCATGTACACAGGGACACCCAGCGCCTTACCTCGATTTCCAGTTTCTACGCGTGACCTCTCATCTCCCAGTTGCCCGATCGGTGCATCATACCAATGTGCACACTTGTGCCCATTAGCACTGCGTGTCTCTGATGGACAGAACAAATAGTGACTGTATTCTCACATGGCACGACCCCTGGGGGTCCAGCAGCACCCTGCATATGGAATTACATTTGATCTGATCTGGACTTCACCCCACAATGAACGATGGTGAGAAGAGCCTGAGCCATGTAGCTCATATCGATTATTTTTAGCAACAATCAAAGATAAAAGGAGAATGTGCCGATACAGTGTTGTCTCCTGTCTCAGCGGGAGGAGAGCAGCTAGCAGAAGGAGAGCTGCTAGGCCTGTTGCTCTGTGTGTTCCCCCAGGAAGGATGTATTTTCTGCAGTTTGCTCCAGTTGGAGAAGTGCAGTGTGTGATGGGGAAATCGCTAATCCTCTGTCTTCAGCAGCTGGCCAACACCTGTCTTTTGGATGTAAAAATTCTCACAACCTGTTAATAATTTTCATACTTATTTTATCAGAAGGTTTCAGAGCATCTTAGTTCTCCTTTTCACTTCATTGCATCCAGTGAGAGCAGTTTTGTCGCTCTCTGTGTGCCAGGGGGCAGATGAGAGGCACATAGAGCAGATGCGGATGGCTCCAAGGGTCTGTGGACAGTGACTCTCCCTGTAGCTCTGCTGTGATCTCCTTTCTGGCCATGGGTCATCTGTGCACTTCCACTGCAGGGCTTTCCCTCCTACCACCTTCTCTCTTCTTTGACTGACCCTGGGCTCTCTTGCAGGGCCCTGACTGCTCAGTGTAGATGCTGATCCTTCAGCCTTACCTCCACATTGGTGGTAGTGATTCAGAGATGACCAGAGAAGATGGAAACTGCTTCCTGTGAACAAGGTGGGGAGTTGGAGACTCAAGACTTAGTGCTTTGGGCATTTCTGGCCTCCAGACCCTTCCATACTCTGACTGCAATAGGACTTGCTACAGCAGCAGAAAAACAAAGTTAAACACTTCTGTTTTGTTCCGTTGCCCATGGAACTTTGGGCCAGAAGAGCCAGAACTAGTCTGGCTCTTTACTGCTTGCAATAACCAGTTAAGGTGACCCACCTGGGGTGCGAAGGGCGGTTGATCAGTGAGGCAATGATTCCTGTCTCAGGTTGATGCCAGTGAATCTGCAAAGCCTGGGGACACCGAGGATGAGACTCCAGGATCTAGGGATTCTTGGGAGTGTATTTCAAGAGCAAGTACCAGCAGTGCTGAAAAGAAGTCGCTATCTGCAGAGGTCTCATTAGCAGAGTTCAGATGGTCTTGCTGAGTCTGGCCTCTGCATCAGAGACACCACAGCTGATCCCCCAGTATCCCATCAGTGGAGACATTCCCTGTAGGATGAAGATGAGATTCCACCTCTGTCCATCCCTCAGGATATTCATGATTCTCTGTTGATGGTGGCACACAGGTTCAATCTCTTATCTCCACCCCATTCTGCCAGCAGGGAATAACAAAAAGAAAACCACAAACCTATAAGGTGTGGGGCTTGGGAGAAGGAAACAGGGCAATGCAAAAGCTCAGTGTTCTGCATTGTACCAAACCCAATGCAGCTGACCTGGCACATCCCCACATCTGGGGTCTGTCACATCCCCAGCCACTCCTGTTGTAGTAGCTGCTGGCCCTTGCATGGCAGCGTGACAGCGTGGTGGCAGCTGTGACGCATTGATCAGCCATGCCTGCTGCCGTGCATTCCTTCTCGTTGCCAGGCAAAGAGGGGTGACCTTTTCGGAGAAGAGAAGGAGATGGCGGGGAGAGTGATGGGTGGGTGGGAGGCAGTGGCAGCCCTGGATGGGGCTCCTGGAGCTGCGCTGTGCAGGAGGTTTAGGTCAGGTTTGGGGGTTTGGATGCATGGAGTGAAGCAGAGCGTCCCTCCCTGCTCTGCTTGATTTCGTGGGTGCAGCAAGCCCCATCCTCGCCTGCCTACTTGGATTGAGATGAAGCTTTCCCCAGTGGGGCCTACCATCTCTGTGGGATGCAATACCCAAATTAAGAGAGGATGTATCAGGATGGTGATTGGTAAAATGCTATTTATGGGCTGCTGCAGATCTGACTGTATTGCCTTTGGTGTAGGAAATTGCAAGGTACTACAGCCTCCCTCTCACCTTTGCTCAGCCTGATGTGAGCCACTGAGCATCAGTCTCCGGCAGTGGGGATCTGGGTCCTGTCCCCTGCATGGTGACTTGTGCACAGAAATGTTGCATTGAATTTGCTGTGTGGGTTTCCTGTGACTCCAGGACCTGGACAGTGCTCTGATCTTTGTGTGCCGATTCTGGAGTAAAACCTTGGTGGCTTCTCTGGAAAAGGAAATCTTTTCCAGGTGTCTGAGGTCAGCATGACTGGGGAAATGATTATGAGCCTGTAAGTCTGGATTTGTACAAATGGCACCATCAATTCACTGAGACAGAGCCCTGTGTGAAGGGGTGAAGTGGAACTGTACCAGACATAACCTGAAATGACTTAACAAGCTGCTGAAGTTTTTAAATGCATGTGCCTTTTTTTTTTAAATTCAAATCTCCTCTGACATTTCATAGGCTTCATCACTCAATGTGAAGCCAAGATCCATGTGAGTGTGTGCAGTAGGATTGTTTTTAAATTTTATTTTAAATACAGATGTCTGGAATAACTTTTTTTGCACACACTGTAGGAGTGTAAAGGTTTCTAAGCAACATCATTTCATGCTGTTTGCATTAGAGAATGTAAAACAGGGTTCCTTTTTTTTTTAAAAAAAGTCTCTGCAGTGCAGGCATAATTACAGGATCCCATTATGCAGCATTGTGTCTACGGTGAAGCCTGCCCTAATGGAATATTCTCCCTTGTGCTGAAGTCTTACCTGCTTTTTACCAAGACACTTAAGGACTTAATTAGTGTCATTATAGACTACCACCCCCTTCCTGAGCCCCGCGCATGAAGGGATAATGATCTGTCCAAGCTAGTGTGCTTGCTTCCCATGGTTAGCAGCACCACATGGAGGGAGTGTTTCATAGCTCGCTGCTGCAATCTTGAAGTGAACGTGGAGGAGGTGGAAGTGGAAAGAAAGCATTTCCTAGGAGCAATGCACATACTCTGTGTTTACTTGGCCTGGTCTTAGCCATTGAGCTAGGATGGTGTTTGTCACTGGGAGATCCCTGTGGAGCTCCTCTGTGTAATGCCTTGTGTGCTGCCTTGGCTACCTCATCCGACCGGCTGTAGCACAGAGCTGTGCCAGGCAACCTTAGTGCTTGGTGCACTGCAGGATACCCATGTGCCCTCAATTCTTCAAAAGAGTCCCCAGAAAACATTAGGAGCCATGTGGATGCCGGAAGCCCAAGCGTCCCGCCTTTCCGTGATGTCCATGTGGATGTGCTACACATGGGCAGCATCTTCCATTTACCTGCATATACATCCATCCATACGTGCACATAAGTGTGTGTGTGCAGTCCCTGACTGCCACCCTTGCTGGATGATGGGCGTTGCACTAAACACAGACGTGTTTGATGGGTTGGAGGGCACTGGTGGGAGCAGTGCTGAGGGTGTAGGCTGCAGGGGAAGCTGGAGAGGATCACATTGCTGCTACACAGCTGCAGCTACAAAGCTCGTGTCAGCTGGATGGTCAGTTTTGATCCCTGATGCTTTGGTAAACAACATTAGTGCTGAGCTGCCCGACAGAGTTTTATAAACATCTGGGGGCTTTTTGCATTTTACGAGATGAAGAGTGTTGGCTTTGGTACCTGAGATGGGGCCAAAGACGTTTTTATTGCTGGTTAGGTAACTTCTCTGGCACATTGTGCTGGGAGCTGTAGATATTATTAATGAGGTGTGTGCGCGCTATGGTGCACGTGTTGTTTTGTGTAACAGCTGTTGCTGCTGCGCCCTGTGCGAGGATGTAGCCATAACGCTTTCCTACAGGTGTACAACCCTCAGCCCCCTTCATCTCTTGTGTCCATCCTGTGCCGTCCTTTCTACCTTACCTGCTTCAGGTTAGTGCAACTATTCCCTGGAGTTTTACTAACATCTTGCAGGGGAGAAAATTTGCCCATGACCTCTGCTCTTTGTACTTCTCGGTGTTGGAGGGAAGGGGCACTATGAGAGCGGTTGGGGGTCAGGAGCTGGACTTCGGGGACATGGTGCTCTCAGAGGAGCTCCTTGAAGGCTTGTGGCTCCATCTCTTGTGGCATGTAAAGACAAGAAAGAAGGAGCTGTGATGCTGATGGATTTCCTCCATTTCCCTTGACTCACTCAGGGTCCTGAGCATCACCTGCTTGCTGCCTTGCCTCAGCAAAGTATGTCTGGCCTGGGTTGATGCAAGGAAGTCACCCATGCTGGTGGGCAACCTTCAAAGCCCAGAACTGCTCCTGGGTCTCCTCATGTCCTTTTCTGCTTCACTTATCCAGGATGACTCTCCCACATTGTCTGCTCCTAGTGAGGACTGCTGCAGTGATGCGGTGCCTGTTGTTTTTTTTACGACAGTCATTTGGTTGCTGCTTTGGCTGTTCCAGCCTCTGTCCTCAAGGAGCCGTGTGTGATCCCTGCTCAGATGGCTGGAGATACCTCAGACCTCCACCCTGCTGCTCACAGCAGTGCTCGACACAGCATGTCCAGTGTGGGAAGATGCAGGCAGCCCTGGGCCCCTAGCACAAAGCCCATCCAAGTCATAGCTGTCCTTCTTGCTTTGCAGTGAGGTGGCCGGAGGTCTTGTGCAGTGCTCACTCTGTTTTGCTTCATCAACACTGCAAATGGTGCCAGATGGGGCTGTATAGGATCACATCCTCTGTCCTATGCTCTGTGTATTTTAAACAAACCTGGGAGAGGGTCTGGGTGGGATCCTTATTTGTTCTTGAAGGAACCGATGCAGGCTTCAGAGTCCTCATCCATCCATCTTCCATATGGAGATAAAAAGTTTTGGCTGAACACTGCTAAATATGCCGTCATCTATCACAGCGGAGGCGGGATTGTGTCAAGGAAAAATAATCCACCATCAGGCTCAAAGGAAGAAGAAGAAAAAAAAAAGAAGAAAGAAATAAGATTTCCAGTGAAATGCTTTGCTTTTAAAAATCCAATTCACTCTTTGCCAAGTCATTGTTTGGTTTTAGACTTGTTTCACATGAAAGCAACCTTTAAAGGTTACATTTATCCCTCTTTAATGAGCTATAGAAATGAGCCTGGTCTGCTACAGGGCAGAGGCCAGGGGATGGGACCACGGGGGGAGCTGATGCTGTGTGAGCTGTACCACCAGCTCCCCCGCTGCCAAATTCTATAGCCAGCAGCTTTCAGCAAGAAAAATGAAAGAGGATCACTGATGTATATCTCTCCCCTTGCTGCGGCGGAAATTATATATGCTGCAGTGCGTGGGGGAGAGAGAATATACATTGCTGTGTGTATTTTTCTGAAGCATTCTGGATCGTGGGGTTTGCACCCTGGGGACTAGGTTTTCCAAAACGCCTTCTGTGCTGGGTGCTGAGATATGTCCCAATGAGAGCTCTTGGAAACCTGTCCTCTGTGGTGAGCATTAGCCATCTGCAGACCTGGCCCCCATCCTGCCCATGTGAGCAAGAGGAGCCCCGTGCTCCCTCCCCAAGTGAAGCTCCAGGTGCTGGAGCCCTGTGATGCCTCTTCCTCTGCATTGCCTGGGTGTGTTTAGGTGACAGCAAGGGTGTCTGAGCACCTCTGCAGTGATGGACTGTCCCAGCCCTGAGCAGCAGGAGTGTGTCTGACTTGTTAAAAGGGCTCTGCTATAGGGCAGCATGAGAGAGAGGCAGGGACAGGGAAGGGTAAAATGTGGTACAAGATGCTAAAGCCTTTCAGGATAGGGTTTCTGAAGTGGCTGCAGTGCCCAAACTTCTGGCCTCAGTGATACCATTTTTCCCGAAT